>NW_021145906.1:0-7064 GCF_002837175.3 Physeter macrocephalus | reverse complement strand
AGCCCGTGCTCCACAACAAGAGAAGCCACCGCCATGAGAAGCCCGCGCACCGCAACGAAGAGCAGCCCCCACTCGCCACAACTAGAGAAAGCCCGCGCACAGCAACAAAGACCCAACGCAGCCAAAAATAAAATAAATGAATAAAATTTTTTTAAAAAGAAAAGAAATCATCTCTCTGCAGAAACTGCCACTCATCTTTAAGTAGAGTCCCAGAGAGAAAGCTCGTAGCAGACAGCACTACGAGAAATCACGTCTGTGGCCTAGAACATCATGGAAGATTGACTGGACGGCCACAAACGCTGCGACCCACAGGAAGGAATCCGCGTGTGTGAGAGCCCATGTTCCCCGCATTACCCTTTAAGGCTAGGACTTAATTAAAACACATCTTCACCTGCCATCTTTATACTCACACTCCCTAAGACTGCCCTTTCGAGAAACATGGCAGACAAGGGTAATGTAGAAAAACTCCTCCTATACATACCCAGAAGTGCTGTCACTACAATTTTTTTTTAATATGTAAAGGACTGTGAAGCCCCTGGTGGTAGGAGCAGAGGGCCTGGGAGAGAGCTGGAAACGTGGCCTAGGCCGGGGTCCCCGGGCCTCGGTCGGCGGCTAAGACGCACTGCCAGCTGAACACGGGAACTTCAGGCCTAAGAAGTGAATTCTTGCTGGAAAAATGCAAAGTTCGCCGCCTCCATTGCTTCATGCAAAGGTGTAATGAGCAGCGATCATATGAACTGACCGCTGAGCGGTGGGGGGCACGGGGCTGGGTGGTCCCGGGGTGAGGGGCGAATGAGCGGGTGACGGCCAATGGCTGGAGCCCGACAGATCGTTTTCTCAAAAGACCGTGAGGCAGGTAGCAGTGGCGTAGGGGTGGGAAATCCTTAAGCGTCCCTTTACTTGGGTAGCCTAGTTGATAAACAGGAGCACTTGCTTTTTCTTTTTCTTCTTTTAATCTTTAGAAGGGAAAACAAGGAAACACACTGCCCGGGCGTTTTCTTCCATTGGTCAAAAGAACTGGGGCATCTAAAAAAGTCACTCTAGCCACCAGATGACAGCCTTGAGTGGGGTCTTGAAGGGGTGGAGGCCCCAAGGCCCCCGGCCACCAGGTATAGCAAGCACCACGCCCACCCACCGGCTGGAGCAGGCGCCGCCCACTTGTAGGAAAGGCCCCGCCCACCTTCTGGGGAGGCCCCGCCCACCGGCTGGAGCAGGCTCCCCGCTGCCGCTCACTGTGCCCCTTCCTTTCCCAGCATGGGCCGCGCTGGGCCTCCTGCCTCCGTTCACCCAGAGCGCTGAGCTCTCTGGGGCCTGAATGCGCAGAAGGTCTGTCCCTGGATTCCAGGTCCCTTCTAGCCCCTTTGCTGGCCCCAGGGTCCTGACCCCCTGCCCGGTTAATGAACGCCCTGCTGAACTTAAGGCGTCCTCCATCCCTTCAGAGCCACTTCCTGCGGGTGGCAGGTGGTCTCAAAGGCGACCTGCTTCTCTGTTTCTCACCTGGTGGTCTCCGGGGGTCCGCTGTCGTTTACCATGTGGTGATCTGTTTCTTTTAAACGCTCTCCGTGGTTCAACTAGGACATGGGAACAAAAGCCAAAAGCATGGACCTCCTGGGCGAAGGAGCCATCCCTGAAGCCAGAGAACCTGCTGGAGCCCAGATTCCACCACGCCTCCGGCAGCACGCAGGTGTGTTTGCCCAGCCCACCTGCACCTGCGCCTGCACCGCATCCGCCCTCCGCGCGCCCACTGGCTGGCCGCTGAGGTCTTGAACTGACTCCTCGTCAAAACGACAGACAGAGAAGCTGATGTCCTAAAATTCAGATCTGAGAAGTACTTTAGGAAACTTTTGAACTGCCTGAAAAATCCCAAGAACCTGTTGAAAAGGAGTCTTCTGGAAAGTCCCGCATACGAGACGAAAGCTGAGCGTCGTGATGGCGGGGCCCGAAGTGTGCTGGGGAGCTGGTGATGCAGTGACACCCCTGTGGTACGTGGATGGAGCTCCGTTGGAGAACTGCTGGTCCTACTTTTACAGGTAAGGAGACTGAGGCACAGAAAGATAAAGATTTGCCCAAGGTTGCCGTGCAGCTGGGTTCCGACAGAGCCAGGACTAAACCCTGAGCTCTCCCTGCGACGCTGTGTTCACCAATTTTCTATGGCAATGTATTAAAAGCAACGAAAGAAACGATGTTTGCATTACCGGAGAAGCAGAGGAACATCTTTAATAAAATAAAAGCAGATACGTCAGTGTGGCCTGCTGAGTGAGAGCTGGACTAGGGGGCGGAGTGATGAAGAGGAAGCAGAGGGGCAGACGTGGTGTGGCCTTGGCGTCCTACAGCTGAATTGAGTGGGGATTGTTTATCTTCATTTTCGTTTTTAATAGACCCCTTTAATGTACCTCTTTTATATGCCCCCTTCGTTTAAAAAATACCATCATAATTCTATGCGAAAATGAGGTTGAAATGGATTTTCAACTATCTTAGGCCAGAGAAAAAAAAAGAGAGATTGTTCTGTGTAATCTTTTGTTCCATTTGTTATTTAACTATACGTCCAAGGGGCAATAAAAATTAAAAATTAGAGATCCCCGAAACCAACCATGTTTGTTCACTAGGAGACAAAAGGTGATAGGGATTGCGAATATGCCCCTGGGCAGCTTCCTCTCCCAAACATGCATTGTGGAAAAGTCCTTTGAAAAGTCGAGAAGCAGGGCAACCATTGAGAAAGTACTCAAGGACGAACAAGGGCACCTGGGTGAGCACAGCTCCCCGAAGATCCAGAAACTCCTCCGGTGCAGATCCCACGCCCTCAGCCGACAGCGCCGCAGCATCCTTTGCTTCCCATCATCATGGGAAAAATTCCAATGCTGTAATTTACTGCTTTGAAAAATGAGCGCGCCTGCTGCGTTTGACATGCCTCTTTGAAACACGGAATATTTAAAATTCATACCCCAAACTTAATGTATAGATAGATCACATCTTTTTATGACTTCACTGATGTAATAAGAGCCTTGTAATATCTCACAAGGTATGTTTTATTCCTTCTAATGTGTATCACGTGAAGATTAAGAGGCTATATTATTGCCTTCACAATGACCTGCTATTTCCTGGATACAGTAATTTGCCGGACCTGTCCTTGTCACTGGGATAAGCATAACGCCTTTAATAATTTTCCATTCACTAAGCAACGTGTCTGCATCAAAAAGATGGATCTGGTTTGCCCGTGCAGGCAGGCGTTCGGTACCTGTTCTCCGAGTGCCATCTAGAGGTTTCAGGGCCCCGAGCGCAGGAATTGGCTGGGAGAGCTTTCTCCACGTTCATTAATTTAGCATTGAGAGCTTGTTCCCGAGGCTGAGCTGGGTTATCTCATCACTTCCCTCCAAGCGGGAACTGTGGGAACGCAGCCGAGAGAGTGCCCGCAGGAAAGGGGCTGAACCTGGGTCGGGCAGATTCGCACTGAGGACAAAGAAACCGTTTGAAGCCGCCAGCGCTCGTCTGAGCTTAAAACCCAGCGCCGCTTGGAAAGGCTGTTATGTTGAGTTCTTTTTCCAGCAAACAAGATGCACATGAAAGGTGATGCGAGGAAGCAAAGGCTTTTGTAAAAACCCTGCCCATAGTGCATCCTTGCAGCCCGCCTGCCTTCCGAGTGACCGGCCACCATCCTGTCCCCCTGCCTGCGGGCGGCCGTGCTGCGTCTCTGAGCCGCGGCCCGAGGGGTCACAGGTCACGGGAGCTCCCGTGGCATTGGCTGCCACTGCCCGGAGGGGCCGCGGTCGCCAGGCTGGTGTGTGAGGCTGATCCTGCCGTGTGCTTGCGTGTGGCACCCAGTGGAGAGAAGTGTAGAAGTGTGAGGCCGGGCGTGGCGCACTGCTTCACCCCAGAGCCACAGCGTGACCTGCAGAGCCCTGTGAACGTCCGTGATGGAGAGGTAAGCGTGACCCATGTCGCTGTGGAACTACTGCCACTAATTACCCACCATCCCCGCTTCTACTGCTAAGGCAGCAAAACCACCATTTTGAAGGAAAGGAGGCACAAGCCCAGCCTCGCCAAGGCCTCCGTTTGAAATGGATGCTTAGGGAGCAATGAGGACGGGGAGGCAAACACCCCCCCGCGGCCCCGCAGCTCCACGCAAGCAACCGTGAAGGACGGGGACGGGCCCCGACTCGTGTGAAACTCCCCTGAAGAGCAATGGGGAAGAGCGGCCTCAAATTTTACACAACATCACAGAAAGGAGGGTTGAGAAAAAGCTACAAAGGATGAGGAAAAAGAGGAGAAAAAGTCAAGAGGAAAGTAATCTGGGGGGTTAACTATTAAATGTTAATATTAAATAGTCATACAACGATGGTCACCGTGAGATCAAGCACATACGCAGCCCTTGCTGTGCACCAGGCGCCGGCCCCAGCGCCCTCTCTGTGCTCTGTGTCACGTGACCACCAAGCTTCATACGGAGCCTGGGGCTCAGGTCCCACCACTGTCCCCGTTTTACAGCGGACGGAGGAGGACCCGAGTCGGTGACTGTGCCCGGCGTCCAGCGCGTGGGTGGCAGAGCCAGTGTCCGCACGGCTCAGGCGTCTGGGCCCTCTGGCCCCCTCGGTGCACAGGGGCCAGGAGCTTAAACAGGGACATGGCGGGGAGGGGAAGGGAGGAGGTGGGGGGAAGAAGAGGGACCCTTATTTCTAAAGAATAAACTAACCCGCGGCAAATCTGACCTGACCTCCGCGGGCTGTGGCTACCACTGGGAGCTCCCTGGAGAGACGCTCTGATGCCCAGAGACTGGGCGGCGGGGCCCTGTCCTCCTGATGGCCGCACCGCAGACGGGCTCAGGGCCCGGGCTGTGAAACCGGCAGGAGGACGGGGAAGGCTTCCCTGCATCTCTGAGGGAGTCACAGGCTCGAGCCGAGTCGGGGGGAAGCCCGCCTAAGGTCACCAAACGGAGGGCAGCCGTAGGGCCGTCTGGGTCAGAGTCTGGAAATTTCCAGACAGTTTAAAGAGAAGACGCTTTGGAACTGGCGGGCCGTCGGCTGACCACGGTGACAGGATCCGTCCAGCGGTAAGACCACAAAGTGGTTTCATGAAATTAATGTGACTTCTGACATCTTCCTATTGGTTTTTCATAACTGTCCAACAATCACATAATAACCAGTAAATCAATTAAAAAAAAACCAAAACACAGAACACAGAGAGGGACCATCCTCTCTTGACGCTACCTGACCATCTGCTGAGGGCCTCCTTTCCCAACATCCAGAGTGGAAAGGTGAGCTGAGGTCGGGCCCCGCCAGGCCTAGACTCCCCCATTCCTGGAGAAAATCAGGAGAACCGCGCTGGTCTGACCTCCATAGACGGCCCCTCCTTACCTCTCCCCCCTGGGAATGCGAAGTCACCCCAACTTCCCAGTGTCCTTGATCATATTCCTAATGCAGCTCTCAGCCTTGCTGGAAGCCCACCTTAACAGAACCCCAACTTCTCTCAAGCACTAGCCCAGAACCCCAAACGTGAGAAACAACTTTCTGTGAAGTAGAAACAAAGCCTTCGCTCTCCAGTTACCGATATTTTTCCCCCCTCGATAGACACACAAACGGACCTTCATTTAGTTAAAAAATTGTTTGAATCCATTTTTAAAAAAACACTTTCATAAATATCCACCCACTAATGAGACACTCTCAGATACATCACAAATATGCGTCTGTTCATCTGTTTCATGCCATCGTTAATGCGAGTGTACTTTTTATGAAATTTAATTTCTCGATCTATTTATGGTTTTTAATTTTCTAAGTCATTAACGTTCACATGTGGATTCTCACTGCACTTCTGGGTGAAAACGTTTCATGGAACAAAAAACACACGTTTCACTGAAAGCAGCACGTCTGTCAGGGGCTGACGTATGAAATTCAAGCCCTAGTACTGTCCACCATAGAGGTAACGATCCAGCACGGGCCTCCTTTTCTGAAAACGGCAATGCAGGTGGGATCAGCATACGGAATGGGCTTCATTTTCATGTTTATTGACTAAAGAAAGTGGCAGATTCTTTTAGGAAGGGCGTTGGTGTTCAGGATTCACCTGACAGAAGGTGAGGTGAGGGGGACTGAATCCTACGCAGTCAGGACCCACCCTGGTCCTGGGCGTTCTGACTGCGGGAAGCTCTGCTTTTGCCAAAAAGCCCTTCCGATGCTTGAAAACACAGCGTTTCCAGAAAGGAACCTCGGGCTCGCTTTCTCACCCCACGCAGCTTCATTCTGGCCAGGCCTGAGGGCAGAGAGGTGAACGTGAATGAGGTAACTTCAAAATTATTGCTTAAAAATAGGATATGGGCAGTCTCAACGCCCAGTTTTAGAAGATGCAAAATCTCTGTATTTCCCACGTGAGTTGAACAAGTTAACACAGACGTTTCCCCTGGGTGTATTGAAATATGATTGACGTATAACATCGCATGAGTTCCAGATGACACGTGTGTCTATTGTAAAATGATGACCCCGCCATAGCCTCAAATCACATAATTACTATTTCTTTTTTGTTGTGAGGACATTTGAGATTTAATCTCTTAGCAACTTTCCAGTATGCAATGGAGTATGATTAATTATAGTTGCCATGCTGTGCATTAGACCCCCAGAACTTATTCTTCTTGTAAGTGGAGGTTTGTGCTCTTTGACCAACATCTCCCCATTCACCCCCCAGCCCCTGGTAACCACCATTCTACTGTCTGTTGCTGAGTTCAGCTTCTTTAGATTTCACGTGTGAGATCATTCAGTGTGTGTCTTTATCTGCCTGGCTCTTTCACTGAGCATAATGCCCTGGACATCCATCTATGTCGTTGCAAATGGCAACATTTTATTCTCTTTTTTGGCTGAGCAGTATTCCATCGTGTGTGTGTGTGTGTGTGTGTGTGTTCACAAATATGCATCACATCTTCCTTCTCCACTCACCCTTGATGGGCACCCAGGTTGTTGCCATGTCTTGTCTATTGTGAATAACGCTGCAGGGAGCATGGAGGTGCAGGTATCTCTTCAAGACCGTGATTTCACTCCCTTTGAACGTACACCCAGAAGCAGTGACATATTCTTTGGGTGATAAGCAGC
>NW_021145905.1:0-50000 GCF_002837175.3 Physeter macrocephalus | reverse complement strand
GGTGGGCATCTGAGTCCTGTCCCTGGGACCTCCTGGGGGCCTGCCGGGGGCTCCCACATAGGGACCTCCTGTGCTGTCTGTGCGAGTGGGAGGCCGCGTCGCCCCTGCAGCAGCGCGGCAGGTGTTTCTGGAAGGTCACCTGGATGCCCCCGTGAGACACGAACTTCATGTCCTTGGCCTCCAGAGCCAACTGCAGGCAGGTGGTCTTGCCCCAGGCCTCCGACACGCGGACCAGCAGCTTCTGAGCTCTCTCCTCATCTTTCCGGTAGCACTCGGTGAAGACCCCTGGACGGGAGGAAGGTCATGTCACAGCAGCCGTGTCCCCAGCAGTGACAGCCGAGGACAGTGTCAGAGCATGGCCGCTCCAGGTGACACAGCCTGAGCAGGGACGGCGCTGAGACCCGGGGCGAGGAGCCCGGCGTGACCCGCGAGGAGCTGAGCCCAGGCCCAGGCCGCGGCCCCAGGGACTCACCGATGGCTCTCTGTTCATACTCGTCAGCAAGCATCAGCATCTCCTCCAAGCTGTCCGTGTCCTCCTCCTCCTTGGACAGCTCCTTTAGGATCTTGCTGCAGGCCAGGGCCGCAGCGATGCAGTCCTGGCTCTGGGCGCCAGGGGGAGCCACCGTGAGGACCTGCACGGTCCAGCCCCGGGAACCCCCGACACGCCGCCACGGTGACGAGAGCAGAGGCCCCGCGACAGCACAGGCTGCGGAGCAAGTACTTGCGGAGCCTTCCATTTAAACCACTGGGCTCGCCCAGATCACAAGTAAGCCCCGCTGGTGGCCAGTTTCCTGCACGGGCCGGTGAGAGTGGCCTGCTTACCAGGCAGCCCGCTTGCCTCCCCAGAACATGGACTGGACGCTGGTGCCAGCACGAGGCCCACAGCCCCCCGGGGGGCTGGCTAACCTCACGCATGGAGCACACTGAAGGCGAGAGGCGGGGACCAGGCCCTCGCACGTCCCTGTCCAAACCCAGGGTGCCAGCCTCAGTGGCACTGCCAGTCCCAGGCACCAGAGTGGGGGCCAAGAAAATCTCATGGAGGGTCTCAAAGCTCAGCCCGGAGGCGCTGGGTCTGAAGGCAGTGCCAGCCCAGGGGAGGGGCTGGTGTCAGAGCCTGGAAATCCGGGTTTGGCTTTTCTGTCCCCTGAGCCCCAGGGGGCTCACCTGAGGCCACAGTCGGCCCGGCTCTGTTGCCGACCCCCTCCCCCAAGCACCCTGCGCGAGAGCAAACCTCCCAGAACTGCGGAGAAGCGGGGGAGCCACCAGAGCCTCTGCTGGGACCCTGCGGGGAGCGGGCTCTTGAGAGCAGCCTGGAAATGCTAGCATGTAAAAGCGGGGCCTCTCTGAGAAAAAATTACAGAACTTTACTTTCCCGCTACGAGGAGAGTCAGCTTGAACTAGAGGAAAACCACACAGGAAGACTTGGGCCTGCCGTGCCCTGTTTCTCAGGGAGCTCCCCGGCACGTTCCCCGCAACGGGTGATGAAGCCCCACACAGGCCCAGGGACTAGGGGCCGACAAGCCAGCTGGCAGGTGCTCCCAGACGGCCCACCACCAGCTCAGGGCAGCGGCACCTGGGAAGCGCCCATCTTAGTAACAGACTGTGTCTGAGACCCCCAACCATCAATGGAAAGAGAGGCCGCCCCTCCGGGGATGGAATTTGCCTGCAGAGTCTACTGACCGGGGGCAGGGGCGGGGGGGGCACAGCACGTGCACTGACCACTAGCACGTGTGGGCCACAGAGGGTGGCTGGCCTGCTTGGTGTGCGTGCCAGGTGGGCCTTGGCCCAGACAGACCACAGGAGGAGATGTGAGGCACTCTTTCCTAAAAATTCTCTTCTTGCCTAGGGCCTAGGGCCAAGCTCTCTGTCCTCCGACCCTGGACACCCTGAGCTCCTTCTGGTGTTATGGACACCCACTGCCCTCCCTGCATGGCCCTGTGTTACTCACCCACCCCTTGCGGTTGGTTCTCTGGCCAGGAGCCCCAGCTAGAGCCCTGTCACTGGTCCACCCATAACCGTGCGTGCCAGGAAGCGGTTCTGGGTACCTGAGCCCAGATGATTTCTGCCAGCTCCCGGCGGTTCTGGATGATGGCCCAAATGAGAAGATCACGGACAGGGTCCACGGTGAAGGCAACGTGGCCTGATGAACGCTTGTACAGGGACCGGAGACTCACTCCCTGCACCTGGTGAGCAGCGGACAGTTAGAGCCCTCACCTAGGGCCCCACGGGCATCAGAACCCCGGGGCCTATTGAGGGTCCTGAGCTCAGCCCCACCGTCCCTGGAGGATGAGCCCTGCAAACTGCATTTCCAACAACACCCAAATCTTTCTCATGCACACTGGGGTTTTTAAAGCACCACTCTGGAGACGTGAAGACACACCCAAAAAGTGCAATACCCAGTTACCTCCCACACTGATATTTGTAGACCCTTGTTGCTAGCCAGGCACCCCAATGTTTCCTACTCTTATCTGCTGGCATCAAAGCCTTTTTCTATGAAGCAAAATTCTAACACAGAGTCTGTTAATATATCCATGCTGTGAGCTCCTCAAGGGAACCTACACCATGTCTCCTGCAGAGAAGGTCAGCAAGAAACACCAGACAGACAAAGCCATGTGTGAGTGGGAAGGCCCTGACCCCAGACACACCCAACCTACAGTGATATGAGAACCCAGGCTTCCTGGCCCATCAGTAAATAAACACATCCTCAGACAGTCTGGAAACAATTCCCAGAAGCAAAGAACACATTTCCCACATCACACACAAAACTGCACTTTCTTTAAGTGATTTTAGAAATCACCTGAAGATTCATCGTTATAAAAAAAGAAAAATTACTTCATCTTCTTAAATTACAGACATGGGTCTGTGTGACCTTCCACTTGAGCACGTTCCAACTGGACATCTTAAACACAGTGGAATCAAGAAAAGCAGAACTGTAAATATATCAAACCAAGCCACAACCACATCATTCTCAGGGGTCAGGAATAGCTCACACAGGACAATGGACAGATTTGCAAACCTGAAGGAAGTGGATAATTTTCTAGCAGGAAAAAAACAACATCAAATATGATCTTAGAACAGACAGAAAGCCTGAACATCAGGACCATCAGGAAAGAAAATGAGAAAGTTATCAGTTACTACCCAAAAAGGCACCAGGCCCTGATGGACTCCTAGGGGAGTCTGCCAAGCTTGTAAGAAGCAGTGAACTCCAGACACATAAACTGTTCCAGGGCAGAGAAAGAGGAAAGGCTTCCCAATGTTTTTACAAAGCTAACAAAAAATTGATACCAGAACCTGACAAATATAAACCCCCCCTGAAATAAAACTACAATTAAAGACTTAAACATTGCAAAACCCTTAAAATATTGGGAATCCAACACCATATTAAATACATGTTACCCTGCAATCGAGTTGAGATTCAAAACAGGAATAAAAAAATAATAACGACCTATAATTCACCAAATTCATAGGTCCAAGAAGAGCAGTTCAACTCCTCAAAAGGCATCTGACAAAGATCGGCACTAAGGTTTCGTTTGTAAAAGCTTAATAAGTCGGAAGAAGAGGCTCCCTCACATAAACACACACACAAACGCCAGCGTTGTACTTAATGTTGAGAGGCTGCGGGATTCCCATCAAATAAGGATGCGGACTAGAAAAGCCCCTGTCCTATTGTTGCAACACACATGCATCTCACACAGACACGAGTGGGAGATGCTGACCTGGCTACAAAGACACCGACTATACCCGTGAGCAGGGCTCGGGGTACAGGGCACAGGGGAGAGCATTTTCCCCACATAACTTTTTGTGCCGTTGGAGGTTTTCAGAAAGGGAGAGTTATGGACTGAACTGTGTCCCCCAAATTTCATATGTTGAAGCCCCACCCCCTAATGTGACTGTATTTGGAGGTGGGCTTTCAAGCATGTGGTCAAGGTTAAAAGAGGTCATGAGAGTGGGGTGCTGATCCAACAGGACCGGTGTTCCTTGGAGAAGAGGAAACGAGACCGGACACACTGAGGACAGGCTGTGTGAGGACAGGGTAAGAAGATGGTTGGTCCCCTGCAGGCCAGGAGGAGAGACCTCACCAGAAGCCCCCCTGCCGGCCCATTGACCTTGACTCCAGGCTCCAGAGCAAGGAGAAGAAGACGCCTGTGGTGTAAGCCGCCCCATCTGTGTTACGGCAGCCCAAGCTGACTTTCCCAGCGAAAATAAAAGCTCACGCTTCAAAGCTCCGAGGACACAGCGGTGCGCGTGGCACGCAGCCGGCACTCACGTTGAGCTTGATGTTGGGCACGGGGAGCAGGAGGCGCGGGCGGTCGCTGGAGCGGGGCCGGGGGTACAGCGGCTGCGTGGAGTCCCCCAGGAGCTCCCGCAGCACCTGGGCCACGTGGTGCATCTGCAGGCGGGGGGCCGGACGCTCGGGCTCCTCGGCCAGCACCTTGTGCAGCTTGTAGTGGAAGAGGCAGGCGGGCTCCAGGTTCTCGTACAGGTAGAGCAGGGTGTCCCACGTGACGAACTCCTTCAGCCGCACCCCGTTCTCCAGGAAGAGCTTCACGAACTCGGGCTTGTTGGCGATGAGGGCGGCCGTCATCGTGGGGTACAGCTCTGAGGGCTGAGAGGGGGACGTGGGGGGGCCGTGCATTTGGTCATCGCCCCGCATAACCCTTATGTCAGCGCCCCCGAGACGGGGATGCCGGCGTCTCCCGTTTCGGGAGGAGGAGACGTGCCAGCCGCCCTCACTGAGGGCGGAGCTGGGGTCTGGACGAGGCTGCCTCAGGGCCTGCCCTTGTTCCGAGGCCCAGCAAGCCCCTCCCCAGGGCACCCCCCGCAGCCTCACCTTCCACTGACGCTCGTCCGTGAAGATCTCGCTCCGGGCGATGTCCACGCGGTTCCACGCCACTGCTAACTTCAGCTGGTGGTCCCAGTTCTCGTGGCCAAAGCGGTCGTGGCTCCGGGAGGCTGCAGGTAAAAGCACACGCGTCAGGGGCTTTGATCTGGGCCTCAAAGCCACTTCCCATCTAACAAGGTCAGAGAGGGAGGGGTGTGTCACCAACCCGTCTCCATCATTTCAATTGAATAGATAAGGTGCTCCCGTCACCAAATCACCGCCCTTCCCCTGCACACACCTTTATAAAATCCCTTTTCCTTTCAGTGGTAGAATCAGAGAATCTCTGGGTTTCTGTCACCACTCCCACTCACCCCAGCCCTCCACTCTGTCCCCAGCTCCTGGTCAAGCCCCCACCCTAAGTTTAAACTAGACACGGGTCTCTGAAAGGCAGGCATTTCAGATTCACACGCAAAAGTTGGACCACAAAGGCCATCACATTTCCTTCCTTTGCCCTGTTTGCAAAACCACCACCTCACCCAGGTTCTCAGTGCAAGTATTTTGCCCAACTAGTTTCTGCTCTTGCTGGGTTAACATTTTAAAACATGGGTTGTTATTTGGGGAAAAAGAAAAAAGAACTTTGACCCTTACCTCACACCACACAGAAAAAGTAACCTGAGGCAGATCATAAACCTAAATATAAAAGCTGTGGCTATAGTGCTTCCACAATGAAACAGATGAAAAGATTTGCAACTGTGGGAAAGGAAAAGACTTCTTGGGATGCAAAGAACATGAATCATAAAGAAAAAAATTAGTAAAACTAAAATGTGTTAAAATATAAGCCTTCTGCTCTCCAAAGACACCTCGAAGGACATATAAAAGCAGACCATGAGGGGCTTCCCTGGTGGCGCAGTGGTTAAGAATCCGCCTGCCAATGCAGGGGACACGGGTTCGAGCCCTGGTCCGGGAAGATCCCACATGCCCTGGAGCAACTAAGCCCGTGCGCCACAACTACCGAGCCTGCGCTCTATAGCCCGCGAGCCACAACTACTGAGCCCGTGTGCCGCAACTACTGAAGCCTGCGCGCCTGGAGCCCGTGCTCTGCAACAAGAGAAGCCAACGCAATGAGAAGCCCGTGCACCGCAAGGAAGAGTAGTCCACGCTCGTCGCAACTAGAGAAAGCCCACGTGCAGCAACGAAGACCCAACACAGCCAAAAATAAATAAATAAATAAATTTATTTAAAAAAAAAAAAAAGCAGACCATGAACCAAGAGAAAATATGCCCAACACATATATCCGACACAGGATTTGTATGAGAATATATCAAAAACTCATACACCTCAAAAATAAGACAAATAACCAAATAAACACAGACAAAAGATCTGACAGACATTTCCCCAAGATGAAATACAAACGGCCAAGAAGCCCAGGGAGACGCAAATCCAAACCACACCGAGATCTCCCTTCATAGCCACCAGGAGGGCTACAGCTTCAAAGGCTGACAGTACCAAGTGTTGGCAAGGATGCAGAAGAGCCCAGACCCGCATCCATGGCGTGTGGATGGATGCACAGAAATAAAGTGAAAGCCGATCCTCTGCTACGACAGCCTCCTGCTCTGCCATCAGGGCTGGCCTGGGGCTGGTGTCCCTCCAGGGTGAGGGGATGCTCAGCGCAGAGCAAAGGCTTCCGGGCACCAGGGATGATGTCTCAGCCATGTCAACACCGGCGGGAAGGACAGGGAAGCACTGGCTTCCCTCCCCGACAAGAAGTGGGAGAAGCGGGAAGGGTGAAGTGTGGGCCCAGGGAGAACGGGCTGGAGGGCAGAGGTCCGACTAAGGAGCACAAGTCGGTCGAGAGCTCTACTGGTCATGAGGACCCCTGCGTTTGGACTCCACCCTGCGCTGGGGGCAGAGGAGTTAAACATGAGACAGACCGTGGGGAGACAGGAGCAGACTTCCAAGGTTCTTTCTTTCTATGCTAGAATTTTATGAGAAACTATGATGACCACTAGGGGTAAATCAGTGCAGGCTGCGCTCAGATTTCAGGGAAGACGGTAAGCTGAGAAAGGAGCCTGTACCCAGACATCGGTGGTGGGCACCCACCTGCCCAGCGGGAGCATGAGGTAGGCCTGGCGAGGGCCACCACCAGCTGCCCTCTGACCAGCGCATCTGCCCACGGGTGGCATTTCTGGCTCCTCGAGGCTAGGACTCAGGGTCCTGAACCCTCAGCCGGCTCCTCCCCCTTGTCCCCACTTTGCCTGACCCTCACCCTTCAACAAGGCCTGCAGGATGGCCACGTCCACGTCCTGCTGGCCATCCTTGCCTTCCCGGAACACAGTGAGCAGCTGCCGCCTCCGGACGATGTCTTGGATCTGCAACAGACGGTCCCCACGTGAGGCGCCCCCTGCCTCCCCAAAGGGCACCCACAGAACCAGGGCCCTGGACACGGAGCCGGGGCCCCAGGCAGGAGTCCTAATTGCTTGAGGAGCAGGGCCCCCCTCCCCCACCCACCCCAGATGGTGAAGATGAGAGATGCACGAGGACCAAACACACGGTGTTTGCGAGTGGCCCGTGGGGTGGAAAGCACAGCCCAAGTGTAAAGAGTCCTCACCTCACTGATCAACACTCAGCTTAACTGAAGACTTCTCCCCGGGTCCTCCTGCCTGGGGGAGGACCCACCCCCTACCTGTCCGTCCACCCATCCATCCACTCGTCCACCCAGTCATCTACCTACCTACCTAGCTATCCATCAGTCTGTGTGTGTGTGCAGGTATGTACGTAGGTATGTGTGTGTAGGTATCTACGTACCTATCTGTTCACCCTACCCACTTGTCTACCTACTTACCTACCCTACCTACCTACCCACCCTTCTACATATCTACCTACCTACCCTATGCATCTGTTTAGCTAGTCACCCCCCCTACTTATGTATCTATCTACCTACTTATCTATACACCTAGCTACCTACCCACCCTTCCAATCTATCTATCTATCTATCTACCTACCTATCTATTGTCTATTATCTATCTATTACCTATCTATTATCTATCTATTTTATCTATCTATCTATCTACCTATCATCTATTGCCTATCACCTACCATATCTATCATCTCTCAGCTGCCCGTGTCTGCCACCAGTAGCTCCCCCGCCTTGAACCCTTCACCCTGAGACCGGGGGGAGCCACCCACTAGTTCCCCACACCCCCAAAGCTTCAGGCTCCTCCCCCAGCCCCCGGTCGCCCCGCCTGCCTTCCACCCTCCTCTCGCAGCCTGGCCGTGCAGCTCCCGCCTCTCTACAGACCGCTCCCACCTCGAGGGCCCCTTGCACACCCCACCTCCACCTCTAAGACCCCAACCTCCCTAACCCCTCGGGGCCCAGCTTTCATGTCAACTCCAAAATACCCCTGGTCTCGCTCCCCAACCCCAACCCCATCTTCCAGCTGAAATCGCTCCGGGATTTAACCCGGCCTTTGATTCACAGGATGAAGTAGCTACTGTCAGTGTGTATGTGCCGACCAACCACTCAGCACTCTCCCAGGTGACCTCGCTCCACCCTCTGAGTTTAAGTACCAATCACCCCTATTTTGCAGATAAGAAAACGGGATTGCTGAGAGAGGGCCAGCAACTCCTCCGACCCCAGCTATGTGGTGCTGGCCGCGGGCCGGCAATGAGACCCCCATGGCAGATGTCCACATCCGCCAAGGGCCACCCCAAGTACCTGCCATGGGGCAGGCCAGCCCTGAGGCTTGTGGAGCGAATCAGTGATCACGGCTCTGGGGGTCCTCTCCCCACTGAACGAGAGCAAACACTGAGGGCAACGCCCTGGCTTGAGACTGGTGTGTATGAAACACCACTTTCAGGCCTCTACTTGGCAAGGGACTGAAAACACAGCCCCCTTTAAACCTTGGCAGGTTAGATCCACTTCTGAGAATTGCCTGAATAATTTACAGACTAACTGAGCAAAGGCCACAGGGCCGGCCAGCCAATGCCCACCATCTCCACTGGCAGCTGAGCTGACGCCAACAGCAAAAACAATCTCACAGAACACTGGCTTCTAAGGAGGTCCTCTGAGGCCACAAGAGACAGACAAGAGCAGGGTCACTGTGCCGCCCACAGAAACTGCCCGGCCCCCCTCGGAGCGGGCCCGCTGCCCTCCCCCTCCCCGGCCCCCATCCGGGCTCCCAGCCCTCCCCGTGGTCTTTGGCTGGTGGGCACAGACCGTCCACATGGCCCGAAACTGGACGCGGTGGGAGCTAAGCTGCTCCACAGACTTGCCCTGAAAAGCACATGCCAGGCACTTAAAACTGAATTTCCGTGAGTTTTTACAGCCTGGCTTTAGCATCCACGGGGCTGGAGGAAAGTCACAGACCCTGACCGCTTTGTCAGCCCCAACTTGTTGGGGAAACCGAGGGTCAGAGAGGCACTGACTGCCCCATCCCACAAAGAATCCTGCCAGAAAATAGAGGTCAGGTGACCCCGGGGCTCAGAGTGCAGCCGGACAGCGGGGTCGGCAGAACCACAGGGGCCGCAGGTGCGGGCGTTCTCTGCCGGCCAAGGGCTTCGTGGGTGATCAGGGCTCACCCAGCGCTCTCCTTCACACCTACCCCCCTTGGAGGCTGGGGCCATGGCCATGGGTTAGGGTCCCTCTGCAGAGCTCACCAGGGCCCCCGAAATCTGGACTGGGGAGACGGCCAATTCTGAGGCCCATTCCAAATGGCCCAGATCACCCAACTGAGCCAAACAGCCTCAGAGTATGTGAGAGAGAAATTCCTTCTTTTCAGGACCTGGAGAGACTTCCATATGCACATTCCTGTGCTATTTCTCCCCCGGTCCACCAAGGACCCCGTCTATAAGGGATGCTAGCAAAGTCTACACCCATCTGTAACCAGTGTTATCTCCCACTGTAGCTATGAAAGAGCAAATACTAATGCACTTTAAAGCAAAAATACTGAAATGCAGGGCAATTACGGTCCTGGGCTGGTAACAGCCATGGTCTCCCTGGGTCAGGAGAAGGGCCCAAACCAGAGCTCCTGGGGGTGGGAGCCCCCACGAGGCTCACGGCTCAGGAGTTGAGGGGATGGGCAGAAAGCGAGGCCCCAGAGCCCCCAGCCCACCCCACAACCAGAGCAGCCCCCACTTTCATCCAGTTCACATGATGGCGTTCCAGAAAAGCTTTGGAATCTGGTGGGCTAGTTGGAAAATGTCACACTTAAAAAAAACAAAAGAAAGAAAAAAGACAATGAAGAGACCAGGCTAATGGTTTGGATTCCGGCACAGAAAAAGGCCACTAGTAGATCAACATGACATCCGAACAGCTTGAGTCTGGTCAACAGGGATGAACCAGAGTTCCCTTCTAGGTTCTGATAAATGCACCGGGCTTATGTAGGATGTTGACAGCAGTGGAGTTGGGTGACGGGTGGACAGAAACCCTCCACTACCTGTGCTGCTTTTCCACAGATGTAAAATTATTACAAAACAGACAGAGAGAGGACAGCCAGGCACATGAAGTAAAGCTGAGGCCGCCCTCCAGTGGTCTGTCTCTGGACTTGTCACCGCAGGGTCATGTCCCCACCTCCCTGTGCTTTCACTCAGTACCTCCTGCCCACAGGGCAGAAAGGATGCCCGTTTGGGGCATAACTAGCTCCCTCCCAGGTCTCAAGTCTCCAAACCCCCTGGAGATGTGGGGGGTCCCCCAGATCACTGGTCCCAGGATGGGCCCGGGCCACCGATGCCTCTATCTAAGGGTGCACGTGAAGCAGCCCCCAGATCACCACACGGTTCCCGGAACCACGCATGGGCCCCCATCTGGCACGTCTGCCCGCCTTGCCGACCCCAGAAGGTCTCCATTAATCTCCCCAGTGGCGTTGAGGTCACCGGGCCTGGAGGCTGGGCCGGACCCTGCCACCCACTGCCGTCACCTGGCAGCGCCCCTCTGCCGGAATCTGGGCTCCCCACCCCTCTGCCGCCCTCAGGGCCTCAGCACCTGCCTCCTGCCCGCCCAGTGCAGCAGGGTCCTCTTCCCGGGACGGCCGTGCCTCATGCCCTGCGGTACCGGCCCAGGCCCGGAGTTCTGCAGGCTAGAGGCTGAGCACGTCCTCCCTTGAGGACAGCCTGCTGCCTCAGCCGAGGGCTTCCCACCTGCCCTGGGCCCACTGCCTTCCGGGCTCACAGCCCCCCGTCTTCTGCAGATCACTCCCGTGCCCGCCCCAGGCCCGCCGGGGTCTCCGTGTCTGGTTTTGGCGTGTCCCGGTCCCGCGCACCAGGCTGGCAGCGTCTAACTTACCGGCTGCAGGTCCACGCCTGGTGACGGATGCGCCCGTGGGCCTCACCTTTTTGGTCCACTCCACAATCCTGCTTTCGGTGAAGGTCTCGAACATCTCCTGGAAGAACAGGCCCAGCTTCTGCTGAATCAGGGAGATGGTGATCTCGGAGATGGGCAGGCTGGCCACCTGGGCAATGACGTCAGCCACTCGTCCTGAACCCTCCACGATCACGCATGGGGTGCCGTTGGTGATGGCATTGTAGATGGTCTGCAAGACAGGGGCTGAGCGTGAGCGCGGGACCTGACTCCTCACCCGCACGGACACCTTCTAATACAGAGACGCTCAAACAGTGCTGATGCCCGGCTACTGCGAAGTTTACAGAAGACGCTTGCTTGGTAGCATAGCCCGCTCTGCCCAGAGGGGAAAGTGGCTAATCCTGATCTACGCGGGATACGCACCCGATACACCACCTCCTTCAGGCCCACCACCCGACACCACTGTCACGAAAGGTTTGGATGTTTCCACCCTTTGATGTGTGGACGCGAGCAGCATCTCCAGAAGGAGGGGGCGCTGCCAGAGTTCCGCCCCCTCGTTAACCAGGACATCGAGGGAGACCCCCGGAGACCCAGGGTGAGCAACCCGAGGAAGGGGTTCTACCGCAGCAGGAAGGACGCCCTGCTCTGGGCCTGAGGAAGCCGTCTGGGTGACGCTGCAGGAGAGCCATGGCGGGAGAGTGGGGACAAGACGCACCCCGTCCTCCCAGGGACCCCAGGATCCTGTGTTGACCTCCTGCGGTTACTAAACATCAACAGACACTTTCGATGATCCCATAAACAGAACGCCGTGCTCTTGCCCCAAATCTGCAGGCTGTAACGGCGTCGTGTGTCACTACAGCAGAGGTCAAGTTGGCCCGCGTTCTACTAGGGAGGCCCATCCCACGCCAGAGCGGGTTCTGAACAAAGGTCCACGGCGGCATGTCAAAGCCACTGAGGATCCTGCTTTACATTTAGCTGCCGGTCCCACGGGGCTGAGGGGGAGCCGAGGGCTGTACTTTGAGAACCCCGCCCGGGAGTCTGGGTGCAGAGCTGCAGAAACCCCCCCATGGGCTGCCCGGGGAACCTGGAGAGGGGGCATGGGCTCCACCCTTGCCCCAGTCCCCTCTGGAGCCCCTCTTTCTTCTCTACAGGTCAAGCCCCAGGGCCAAAGCCAGAGCACCCCTCCTGCGGCAGGGCCACTCCAGGGGCTCCGACCCCCCCACCCAGCGGACAGGATCCCTGTCCCCTCTTGCTGATGACCCCCCTGGGGGGCTGGTGACAGCACTTGGGGCAGTCGTTCCACCCGCAGCAGGACTGGACCCCCAAGGGCACAGCCCCGCCGCCCCCGGGCAGGACTCACGTGCAGAGTGCCGGGGCCCCCCTCCAGCACCACGCAGACGATGGGGATTTTGATGGCCACGCCTAGGACGAAGCACAGAGCCCAGGTCAGGATCGTGGGCCCCCCACCCCTGCCAGCTGCAGCCTCACCGAGTGCACTCCGGTCCCTTTCTGGGGTGGAGGGAAGGCGAGGGCTGCAGACCATCCTCAGCACCCAGGGCTCCCCCCGCTGGTCTGCTCTGCCCGGCTGGCCACTGGAACCAGCCTGTTTTTCCCAGCAGCCCTTTCGTGGGGCCTCGAATCTGGGCAGGGCTGGGGACACGTCAAGCCAGCGGGCACCATGCATGGCGCGGGAGTACGGCGTCGCAACTCCGTCCTCTGGCCAGCCAGCCCCACCCCCAGCCTTTCATCCAGCCTGGCAACCAGGAGGGCTTGTGAAGATTCTAGAAACATCTTTCCCTGGGAAGCAAACATTCTTTCCAAGAGCCCACGTGGTCTCGCCGTCCCCACACACTCACACCCCCCCAACACTCCCCACCCAGCTTCTCTTCGTCAAAACAAGTTCTCCAGGTGTGTCCCGAGGCCAGCAGCATCCGTGTCCCCTGGGGACTGGGAGATGCCAGTCCTCGCTACCCGGACCTGTGAATCAGAGACCCTGGGGGTGAACCCACACTCCGGGGACCCCTGATGTGCAACGAAGCTTGAAAACCTCGGCTCAAAGGTGTCCAGCCAACCTGTGAATCGTGTGCAAAATCCTGTGTATGTGGCCTCCCAACACCCCAGAATCCGTCCCATCCACCCACAGGGGAGGGTGACCCCCCAACACCCCAGAATCCGTCCCACACACCCACAGGGGAGGGTGACCCCCCAACACCCCAGAATCCGTCCCACACACCCACAGGGGAGGGTGACCCCCCAACACCCCAGAATCCGTCCCACACACCCACAGGGGAGGGTGACCCCCCAACACCCCAGAATCCGTCCCACACACCCACAGGGGAGGGTGACCCCCCAACACCCCAGAATCCGTCCCACACACCCACAGGGGAGGGTGACCCCCCAACACCCCAGAATCCGTCCCATCCCACCCACAGGGGAGGGTGACCCCCAACACCCCAGAATCCGTCCCACACACCCACAGGGGAGGGTGACCCCCCAACACCCCAGAATCCGTCCCATCCCACCCACAGGGGAGGGTGACCCCCCAACACCCCAGAATCCGTCCCATCCCACCCACAAGGGAAGGTGACCCCCCAACACCCCAGAATCCGTCCCATCCCACCCACAAGGGAAGGTGACCCCCCAACACCCCAGAATCCGTCCCATCCCACCCACAAGGGAAGGTGACCCCCCAACACCCCAGAATCCGTCCCATCCCACCCACAAGGGAAGGTGACCCCCCAACACCCCAGAATCCGTCCCATCCCACCCACAAGGGAGGGTGACCCCCCAACACCCCAGAATCCGTCCCATCCCACCCACAAGGGAAGGTGACCCCCCAACACCCCAGAATCCGTCCCATCCACCCACAGGGGAAGAGATGTCAAGGTCCAAGCTTTGACCACTGCACGCTCTGATTTCTGAACTGAGACGTGTTTGTGATGTAAAGTGACCGTAGGATGCTATGACCTCAGTGCCTGCCCGAACTTTCCTTCTGCTGTGGTTAAAAGGGACGCAAGAAGATGAACCCCTGAACAAGCGTCCAGACATCCAGGTGTTTTCTGACCACACACCCCCAGCACCCCACCTGCCGAATGTCCTGGTCACGGCCAGCGGAGCCCCAGACACCTGGGCCAGCCTGCTCCCCTCCCCCGCCGAGCACCCTGGAAAGCGCGCCTCGCTCACCTCCCCTTTCCTTGGTCTGCTCCGATATGAACTTCTCTAGCTTCGTCCTCAGGGGAATCTCGACGCCGTAGCGGCCATGGGTCCCGTCGTCCACAAGGATGAAGTGGGAGTGGTTGCTGTCCAGACAGGTCAAGTGCCCTTGGCCGTCCTCATCCATGACGTACTCAGCTGGGAAGCCGCCCTGGGGATGGAGAGGAGGTGGGCACGGACAGACAGAAAGCTCTACATCTTTCCCACCAAGAACAGGAACTCCATCAGGCTGGATAAGTGACCACCCCCCCAAGATATCAGGCTCTAATGCCTGGAACCTGTAAATGTTCCCTCATTTGGAGAAAGGGTCTTTGCGGATGTGATGAAGCTAAGGATCTTAGCACGGGAAGATTAACCTGGATCATCCAGGTGGGTCCTAAACGCCATGACAGGTGTCCTTAGAAGAGGGTGCAGAGGAAGAGGAGGGGTCCATGTGACCAAGAGGCAGAGACTGGAGTGATGCGGCCACCAACCAGGGAAAGCAGCAGCCACCAGCAGCTGGAGGAGGCAGGGAATAGCTTCTCCCCGACAGTCTCTGGAGGGAGCCTGGCCCTGCTGACGTACCGATTTTGGCCGGGTGGTACTGGTCTCGGAGTTCTGGTGTCCAGAAATGTCAGAGAGTACATTTCTGTTGCTTCAAGCCACCAGCTCTGTGGTCATTTGTCCCAGCAGCCCCAGGACCCAGATCCAGGAGGGGTGGCTCCCGGACCCGCGGACATGGCCCCTGGTGTCCACAGAGGATGGCAGGTGGTATCGCAGGAAGTCTTCTGAACTCGAAATGGGGAGAAAAGTGCCGAGTGATCTTGGAAGTCAGCCGGTCTCCCGGGGCCTCAGATTTCCACTCCGTAGAACAAGCATTCAAGACAGAACCGGTCCCGTCCACTAAGCACATCTGTGACGCTGACACAAAAGGACGAGGGCCGAGGGGCAGGCGGGCCTGATGACAAGCGTCTGTGACGGACACGAGGAATCCCCTTCCAGAGGATGCTCTCCCCAGGAAGCGAAGGCGTGCCGCCACCGGCCGGGAAGGGCTCCTTCATGAATCACCCCTCGCGGGGCTGTTATAATAACGTCTCCTCAGCAAGTCGAGGAGACTTGTCTTTGGGGCCAGGGTTTCCCCCAAGCTTTCCTGACTCCGTGAATTAGGTGGACATGTGCTCATTATGTCCCATCTACTGTCCTCCAACATCTTGCTGAATGAATCGAATGGTCTTTTCCACTCACATCCCCACATTTAAGCAATCGCTTCTCAGGGCTGCACCCAGGTGAACGGACGCAGGAAGCCTCTGTCTTCAGCAGGGGAACCAGGGTGCTGTCGATCCTTGGGCTAGAAGGCCAGGCCCTGGGATCTGACGACCCCGGTGCTCACTGGCTGTGTGCTCCCGGCCAAGCTACCGCCTTCTGCCAAGTCCAGCTCTCATCAGGGCGGCGTCACGAGGAGCCCCCGACCAGTGGCGGCTCCAGAGACTCTTGTGTGGACCCGTCCCGTGATCCCAAGGGGGGAAACGGGAGTCCAACCAAGGTAGCTGCTCGCCTGGGGTCACCAGGGTCCATGGCGTGGGGGCTTGAGCCCGGGCCTCCTGTGTCCCTGTCCAGCCACTCCCCCCCACGCCGCATCTACCCTGCTGCCCAGGCGGTGGCCTGTGCGCTGAGCACCCGCTAAGGTCCTCCACGCCCCTCGGCCTCGCCGCGGCGCCCCGCCCCCGCCCGCCCCGGGGGCAGCCGCCAGCTCACCGCGGGGTGGATCAGGCTCTCCCGCTTATGCAGGGTGCCCCACGT
Source organism: Physeter macrocephalus (assembly GCF_002837175.3). Taxonomy (NCBI): domain Eukaryota; kingdom Metazoa; phylum Chordata; class Mammalia; order Artiodactyla; family Physeteridae; genus Physeter; species Physeter macrocephalus. The sequence goes on along the minus strand of NW_021145905.1, from coordinate 33,891 downwards.
GGCGACTCCGATGGTGACCACTTCCCCGTCGTTGTAGCTGCTGCTCAGGCTGAAGTCCCGCGCCGCCTCTCCCACCTGCTTCATCACGCCCGTGTGGGACCCCCCGGTGATAATCCAGGCCCCTGGGGAGGAGCAGGGGGCCCTGCCACGCACACGTCCGGCGCCTGCGCCCTGGGCGTCTCCGGTGCTCACCACCCCACACCCGCAGACCCTCCACCCCAAGCCAGGGCCCCAGGGAAGCCCCGCCACGGTCACGTCCTCCCGTGGCAGCTGGGAGCCGCGGCTCTCCACGTTGCTCAGGCGGGGGCGGGGACAGGAGCAGGACCCCCGTCGCTGACTGCAGGCCTTGCCCTCTCTCCCCACCTCCCTGCTCTCGGGAGCACGGCATCTCAGAGCTGCCTCTGGATGCGTCTATTTCAAAGCATCACTAGTGGAGAGCCAGCCAGAGCCGCATCCGCCGCCATGGTCAAGCCAAGCACAGCAGCAGGCAGGGCGGGGTGAGTCTGACCGGACAGAGCCCAGCTGGCCTGGGCCCGGCCTCGGTGACCCCTGAGGCCCCGACTTGGCCTCCCAGGGACCCTCCCTCCCGCCCCTCACTCCCAGGCCTGAGCCCCTCCTGTGGTCTGGGCCCTGGTCCCTCCAGCCCCGGGGCTACCTGTGGTCTGCGCCACCTTGACCAGGCCTCTTCGGAAGACGCTCTTCAGCCTGGGCTTCATGTTGAAGTCCTTGGCCCCGCCCGTCACGGAGATGAGAAGGTTAGGGACGTCCAGGCCCCAGTGCTGGGTCATGAGGTGGTAAATCAGGCTGGAGGGTGTGTCCTGGGAGAGGCGGACGTACTGCGGGGAGGCCAGAAGACCCCAGAGGCTCAGTGAGCGGCCAGCCCCGCCCCAGAACCCAGCCGTCCTGCACCAGCAGTGTCTGAGAGTCCGGCGGGGTGGGTGGATGCTCGCACCCGGGTCCAGACCCAGCGAGTAAAAGCGGCCGCACCCGAGCAGGACACTGATTGAGGGAAGGGGGAGGCAGGGGCAGGGAAGGGAGGCTGCCCAGAGGAGACCAGCCCCCGGCCCCTGTTTTGGGGGCACCCCCAGCCTGGGCCCCAGGCCCGAGTCCAGTCTCCCCGGAAGGCCACGCCCGCCATCGCCTCCGCGGGGTCTGACCCTCTGCTGCCCGCCTGCCCTGCCCCCATGCTGCAGAAGACCACCTCCTCCCTCCCCGCTCCCACCTATGCTCCGCAGAGGACGCCCCTCTCAGATTAAGCCAGCTGCGTCTGGAGGGGCCTGGCATCGCACCGACACTGGCTCACGGGGGGCAGGGCTTGGGGCCGGTGCCCACCCCAGCCCCAGCCTCTTTGGCCAAGTGGGCAGCGTCTCAGCGACCCAGAGTCGTCGAGGGGAAAGGTCACACCCGGCTAACAAGAAGCTCAGGGTCCCAGAACCCCAGCACAGAAGTAAGTGGCTACACCAGACCCTCCAGGACAGTGCGGCCCAAGAGCTGCCACGGAACCCTCCGGAAGGCTGCTTAAAACCAGGGGGGCTGGGCCTCTGATTCAGCAGGTCTGGGGTGGGGTCCAAAACTCTGCTTGGAGGTGCTGCTGGTCCAGCGATCCCTCTGAATCTGCAGCAGCTGGGAGCCCGGCGGGGCCTGGGCCTCCGGCTGCTGCGGCCCCCCTGCCCCCGTGCTCCCGGGCAGGCCTGGGACCCCGGCCCCGGCTGGCAGGACTCTCGCCTCTGCTCCTGGGTCTCACCCCATCCTCCCCCACCCCCACCCACCTGTGTCCCATGTACTCTTCCCACGCCCTCCTGGCAGTGACAGAAGACATCCAGGCCGCCCTGCCCACACCCTGCAGAGCACCAGCCCTGCCTGCTCCCTGAGGGCGCCGCGTGTGTCTCCCGTGGGCCATGCGAGCCCCACCCACTCCGCCCTCAGTGCTGGGCGGGGCGGGCTCCGCCCCGGGTTTCCGCCGCCCTCCCACTCCCACCCCAGGGAGCCCCAGCCACCTCGGTCACCCACAGTGGGCTCTGTCCACAGTAAGAGCCACGGAGTCATGGAAACCAACCTTTCCCACCTTCTGGCCCAAGCCCGTGAAGACGATGTCACCAAAGGCATCTGTTGGCATCTCCTGGACGTGCTTTTTCGGGTCCCACTCCTTGCCCTGGAAGGCATGGGGCCTGGTGGCCTCCTCCAAGTGCTGTTCACGCGTGTAGCCGCACTCACACACCACCTTCCTGCAAAGGCCACTCGGTCACCGGGGGTGACCAGCGCCTGCCCCCGCCCCACTGGGGGTGTCAGAGGAGGCCCAGAGGGGTCAGGCCTGGCGGCCCAGCAGGGCGAATGAGGCGCCCCAGCCGAGAGCCGGTGGAGACGCGTAATCGTCAAACTTTTAAAAACTAAAGACAAAGACAAAAAGCTTGAAAGTTGGAAATGACACCTTACCTATTAGGGGAAAATAATTCCAACAACTGACTTTGAATCACAGCCAGAAACAAGTGCCAGAAAGAAGTGACACGACGTTTTTCAAAAGACAAAACTACCAACTCAGAATTCTACATCCAGCAAAAATATCCTTCACACGTCAAGACATTCTCAGATGAAAGAAAACTAGGAAATTTTCACCAACAGAACTACCCCAAAAAGGTTGGCTAGAGAAGGGTCTCTAAACAGAAACTAAATGATAAAAGAAGGAATTTTGGAATATTGAAAAGGAAGAATGAACAATGGAAAGAGTAAAAGTATGGGTGAATATAGCACATTTTCCTCCTCTGGAATTTTCTGAAGTATGTGTGACGGTTGAAGAAAAATTGCACCGTGATCTAACATAGTTCTCAGTGCATGTGGACGAAATTTTGTAAATAATTATATTATGAACGGGGAAGGGCAAAGTGTTGTAAAATGTGGGACTGTTTCTACACTTCATTCAACTTGGTAAATGTCAACACCAGGAGACTCTGATGAGTTTCGGATACATCAGTAGGTAAGTAGATGTCAGTAACACGCAATGAGTTGTGGATATATAACGTAATACCTGGAACAACCACTAAAAAAAAAAGCTATGCAAAGAGATGCGGTCAAAAACAGCATAGATAAATCAAAAAGGAACTCTAAGAATTATTCAAGTCACCCACAGAAAGGCAGGAAAAGAAAAACAGAGAGAAATGTAAACAAGAAAATACAGTGGCAGACTTAAGTCCCAATATATCAACAGTCACGTTAAATGTAACATTCTAAATACACTGATCAAAAAAAAGAGAGACTGGCGGAGTAGGTAAAAAAAATAATAAGACCCAGTATTTGCCGTCCACAGAAACCTCACTACAAATATTGTGATGGCAGCCACTTTGCTCCTTGGCAGCAAACAGGAGGCAACTACCAACACACACAACTCGAACGGATGTCAAAGGCATTCCGCTGAGTGAAAAAAGCCCATCTCAACAGATCACACTGTGTATGGCTCCATTTATACGACGTTCTGGAAAGGAAGCAGTTACAGGGATGAAGAGCAGATGAGTGGTTGCTAGGGGTTACGGATGGTGGGGAAGAGGAGGTGACCGTGAAACCACTGGTGGAACCATGGGATCTACCTGCACTATCTTTGCAACTTCCTATAAATATATAGTTATTTCAAAATAAAAAGGTTTAAAAAGCACACAGTGCAGGCTCCAAGCAGAAACTTCTGGACACAGGGCTGGCACGATACATGTGGTCCCCCAAAGAGAATGCCCTGCTACCTCTTTTCAACTGTCACCTCCTCTCTTGCCTTCTTTGTCTTCATGGGTTGAAATCGCTTTATTCCTTTACCGCTGTTCTTTGGGGTTGCAGGAGAGGGAGAAGACAGCAACTGTGTTCTTTACAGCTTGTTTAATCGGAAATCTACACATTTTTTTAGAGTCCTGCTTTTGCTAGTAACAAGTGACCTAGAAGACTAGATATAGATGAGACCAAACCAAAAAAGTCCAAAAGCAGGTGAAACCTGAGCCGATGACACGTGGGAAACACAACTGGACTCAGAGAGAGAAAACAAGTTTCCCTGCTGCTTACGGAGTGTTTGTCCACAGGGGCTTCTGACTCTCAGCTTCTCAATCATTAAATGGGAAAAATAATACATTGTCTGACCTCGAGCTTGCAAAACTTGTGAGGACCAAATGAGGTTCTAGATGGGAAATGATTTATAAACTTCGTGGAGGTTAACTAACCATGCAGAGAACCAAGGACGGGTTAAGAGGGCCACGGCCCACCCTGTACCCCAGTCTCCTGGGCTCACTTGGGTGCCCCTTCTCCACCCACAAGGCACGTCCCTGGCTACCCCTGGTCCCACCGTTCAGGCCGGGGCCCCCAGGGCTGGGAGCACAGCGCCAGCCATGAGGAGCTCCCAGCACGCCCCGTACACCTTCCTCTACGACCCCTAGGGACTCAAGTCACTGGCAGACTCACAGGGCTCTCTCTGAGCACCTCGCGTAAGCTCCTCCATTTACGGAGGAGAGAGCTGGGTCCGAGGCGGGGAAGAGGGTCCTCAGGACGAGGACCCCTTTTATGACGATCTGGAGCCAGACCCGCGTGATCGCCGACGGTGATGCTGTTTCTGGGGTCCTGGGATGTGCCCGGGGCGTCATCACAAAAAGTGCCCCGTTTGGGAGTTCATACTCCAGCTTGGCCCAAGGCTACCCAAAACTTTCTCATAGGTTCTAACAGTTAGCCTAGAACAGACCCTTTCCCTCCTCTCTTTAAGCATCCCCCCTGGTGGGATTAGATCTTAAGTCAACGTGGCATTCCCAAACCGGACACAAAGCAGGAAACTGCACTGAGACCGCTGACCCGGAAACTGAATCATCAGAGAGTTTCCTCCTGCACTCACGGCCTACATGGGCATAAGTGGGGCACCCCCGCCAGCCCCTCGGGACAAATGAGGAAGGAGCCACCACAGGGAGTTACACACACTCAGAGCAACGTCTGAGTGACAGCCCACTCCACCTGCCACCACCATAGCTGCTCCTTGCGTGGGTCCTGATACTGAGAAAGGTGCTTCTGGAAGTTTCAGAGCCAAACGCATCATTTCTTCAAAGCGGGACAGAGACACTGAATGAGGAGGGAGCCCCGTTTCCGTCTCAAACTGCACCCCAAGCCTCACTGACTCCTGTGGACGTTTCTCCACCGGCTCAGAATTCAGAGGAAACGAGGGGGCAGAGGCTTGACGGATGGTGCCCCCGAACCCCTACCAACCAGACCCAGGTTCTGCAGTAACCGTCTTCAAAGCGCTTTGGAACCAGTGATTCCCGTCTGGAAAGCTTGGGTATAACGAGTCGCCTCTGAGGCTATTTTTATAAACCTATTTTTAAAAACTAAAACTGGAGACCTCAGTGCAAAGCACTCTCTGCATACTGTCAGGATAATCGGTGTGAACTTGAACTCTGATTACCACCAAGTACATGAGAGGTTGCCAGCCTTGAGGCCGTCATCTGGAGCACGGTGGCCACTTTCTCTGGCGCGAGGGTCCGCCCCTACCACTACCCCGGGAGAAAGGAGGGCTCTCGTCTGAAAGGGAGCCAAGCTGGAGCGTGAACTCCCAAACGGGGCACTTTTTGTGATAACACCCTGGGCACATCCCAGGGCCCCAGAAACAGCATCACCGTCGGCGATCATGTACGTCTGGCTCCAGATCGTCATCCTCTTCTATCATCCCCGCAGAGGACACCCTTCCTCCCTGTACTCTTCACAGTCTGAGCTGGATGCTGGCCATCTGTCCAGCAGGGAAGTAATAAAGTAACTCAGACACGGTCAGGACTCAGAGAGGACCACAAAGCCACACGATTGCAGTGCCGTCGGCAACTGGCATGAAAGAGAAACAGGGGGTGTAGTGGGGGAGAGAGGTTACTTCCCAGGGCGCCGTCAGGGAGGGCTCCAGGGCAGAGGCAGCGCCACCAGGTGACAAAGGAGTGGGAGTAAGAAAGAGCGGGGCCCCGTTTGTGGCACAGCGCAGACGAGGGTGTGTCCGGAGGGGAAATGCAAACACGAATCAACCCTGCTTGTGGGGTACGTGGAAACACTCTGAGCTTCCCAGGCCGGTACAGACACAGGGACTGTCCCCCACTGAGGCCCCCCGGTCGGCCCTGCTCGGATCAGCCATTCCACGTGGGAACAGGGAAGGGGCCGTAAACACAGCACACTCACCCAGCATCGGACAGTTTGGAGCTTTCCACAAAGTACACGCATTCTTTCTTCTTGATGTTCTCAGGAATCCATGAACTAAGGTTTCCTTGCTGAGGGTAAAAAGGGCACTTTGAGATCCTGAGACAGTCAAATCAACACTCTTGCAAGGACCACATCCCACACCTCGCTCAGACCCGCCTGTGCGCCCTGGCACACTTCAGGGGTCTTTCTTCAGAGACGGGAGACCGAGCCCTCCCCATCACCTGCTGGAGGCCCTCAGGAGCAGATCACCTGCTGGAGGGGAGAGTGAGCCTGAGGAATCGCTTCCTCCTGGGCCCCAGGGAGTGTCCGCGGCCCTTTACAGTTTACAGGTCAGCGTTGCCTAGAAACCAGGAAGCCCCGTGCTTCCAGGTGGTGCCCCTCCTCAGGATCAGCGCCATGTGGTGCAAAGGCGGCCGACGAGGGTCCGGATACCTGCCTGTGTCCGGCGGGACTGCAGGCTGAGACACGAGACACCCTCCTCCCACCCGACCAGGGGCTGTGACATTCAAGCGTCTCCAGCACAGGCCTGCCGGGGCTTTCCGCGAAGCCAGCCCAGGACCTGGAGGGTGCCCGGGACCTTTCCCGTTGGGAGAGGGCATGCGGTCACTGCACAGTGATGTGGGCGCAGGGCCTTCTGTGAGGGCGGCCCGGGGCCCTAGGGCCTACCCAGCACTTTCCCAAGCAGACCAAGGACAGGAGCAGACCCCGGGCACAGACCCAGCCACCCAGCACTCTCTCCAAGTCCCCTCCGCTAAAGGGCCTTGCTGGGCTGGAGCCCCCGGCTCAGCTGGTCTCTGCCCTCCCTGGGCGTTCACCGTACCCCACCAGGGCCCTGGCAGACCCGGCGACCCCCGGACCTACCTTTTCACAGGTGCCGAAGGGGTACTGCGACCTCCTGCTCCTGCAGAGGCTGCTGCTGCTTTGCCGGAGGTTGGGGACCATGCCCAGGTCGGCCACCCTCCTGGGCTGCACCCCGAAGCCGTCCTCCTGCCTGGAGCCGGCTCCATCCCGACGCCTCAGCATTGCCAGCTCCATCCTGACAGCCCCACTTCGGCTCCGCAGGACGGGCTCTGTCCTGCTCCCTCAGAATGGGCTTTTCTCCAGCCTGCAAGGCTGAGGGGCCTGGAAGCGAGGTAGGAGGTAGACGGGACCCAGGCTGAGCAATTGGGCATTTCAAGGAAAAGTTAAGAGCAGGAGCAGAGGGGAGCTAAGCGCTGATGGAGTAAAAAGATAAGATGACCATGTTTTTCATTCTTGCGATCAAGGAGACCTCCCCAACTGCACGTGCACAGAAAACTTCCTCAGGGGTCAGAAGGGGAGAGGGCATTAGCCCCTAATATGTCCCGTCAAGCTCCCAGAGACCCTCGCGCTGGAAGCCATCTTGGCTAGAAGAGGCGCACGCACACAGGGAAGGGCCCTGAGTCAGACCGGATGTGGGAACCAGGCAAGGTGATCGGCCAGAGGGAAACAAAGACCTGGAAACCGGCCCCATATACGTGACCTAAGCCACCCCACTGCACGGGACTCTCTGAGCCCGCCCGTGCGTCTGTCTGCAGGTATTCTGCTCGTAATAAACTCTTTCCTTGCCTCACTACTTCCTGTCTCTTTGCTGATCTCTCTCTGCAAAGCAGACAGGAACCAGGGTTCTGACCTAGCCACCAGTCCCTGGTGGTCTGGCAGTTAGGGTTCAGGACACGCACCACCGTGGCCCAGGTTCGGTCCCCAGTCAAGGAACTGAGATCCCACTTCAAGCTGCCACGCCCCACGGCCACCCGAGGTCAGAAGCAGGCCATGGGGGCTGCTGCGGTGGATGGGGGGAAACGAGTCAGAGGCGTCCTCACGCAGGGCCTCATCTGCTCGCCGGTCTGTACGTTTCCCTGGCTGCCCAAGCTCTAGCCCCATCGGGCCCCGGGCGGTCTGGAGGCCCACGCGCATCCCTGGGGCCCAGCCACCCACTCATAACCTCAGGTCACTGGGAAGGGCCAGAGAAAGAGCGCCCTCCCCCCGCCACCACTCTGTGTGCCTGGCGGTGCCCAGGAGCCCCCAGAGCGGGGGGAAACCACCCAGTCATCACACGTGGTGCTCACGCTGGGGTCCCATCCTCCTGTTTCCAGACATGGTTCACTTTTTTTTTTTTTTCGTTGTGCAAGTTCTCAGCTGCGGCTCGCTGGCTCCTTAGTCTCAGCATGCGTGTGGGATCTAGTCCCCCGACCAGGGATCGAACCTGGGCCCCCTGCATTGGGGGCGCAGAGTCTTAACTACCACGCCACCAGGGAAGTCCCACGGTCCACTTCTTTTGTTTTCCAAAAAGGAAAAAAGCCCCCACTGCCCACAGAGCTGGTTCCAGGGAGTGGCACAGCTCTGCACTCCATCACGCACGTCCTCCAAACAGAACAGATCTCATTTCCTCAAATCCTTTGCTCCAGCTCTGACCTGGTCTCCATCACTGAGACCTCCGTAAGCAGCCCGATCATTTCCCTCAGTTTACAAACAGGAAAAACAAATGTGTGTGAGCCCCACAGGTCTTCCCTGGAGGCATGCTGCCCAGGATGATGTCCCGTGATGTCACCCCATATCTCCCCAGGGTGTCATCCAGGGAGGCACCCCCCCACCCAGCTGCTCCAAGGGTGTGAACGGGGGCCATCGGGGGCAGAGAGCAGGTCACAAGGTCTCCCTCCGTCTCCTGCCCTGAAGCCCTTTCTGGCCACATCACCTTCCCCCACACATCATGGTCACTGATGGACAGGGCCTTTCTCTGCCCATTGTTGGGGCCCAGTGTAGGTGGCCCCAAAATATGCCTCAAAGGCATATTGATTATTTTGAATTAGAGTTCCTTAAGAAACGACCAATGCAAGAGGGACACTCTGACCCTCCTTTCTGTCTCCCTGAGAGCAGGAAATAAGTCTCTCGCGTGAAAGGTGCACCCCTGTACCTGGAGGTCGAAGGACACACTTATCATCAAAGATGGGGAACTCGGGGCCGAGAAGCCTGTCTAAACCAATCTCATGACTTCTCTCATTGACTAGCACCCAAACTCTGCTTAGATCCTTCACTCGTTGGGCCCCCAAAACCTGAGTTTCTTTGTCCTGTCAATTCTTTACAAATTTATACTAAAAAGTATGAAAGCTGCCTGCTTTGGTCACTTCTTAGGTGCCATTTCTATGAATTAAAATTAGTTTCTTTCTCTCCTGCTAGTCTGTCTTGTGTCCATTTTACTGTTAGTCCAGCCACAAGAACCCTAGAGGGGCAGCCGAGGGAGCTCCCCCTCCCTAACACCCTTCATGCAGCGCCAACATGCGGTCCCTGTGCTCCGGGGAGGGGCGGGGATTTGTCAGGGAGTGAGGCACCCGTCCAGCCCTCATCTGGCCCACCTGGCCCTCCTGGTCCACCCTCTTCGGGGCCGCTCAGCTCAACACTGGGCACTTGGGGTTCAGCCACCCAGTCGCTGGCGCGCGGGGCTCAGGCCACCCTCACCTCTGTGTTCTCATTCCCTCCTCCGGGCAGCTCCCGTCCCCCTTGCTCCTGGGCCAGGGTCACTCCCAGAGGCGCCCACACCTGCTCAAAGAAGGAACCAAACCTCCCTCACGTGAAAAAAGCACCGGGATAACACAGAACATTGGTACTGGGAGTAGGGGCTGCTGGTACAAACACCTGCAAATGGAAAAGCAGCTCTGGAACCGAGCCATGCGCAGAATGGAAGAGTCCGGAGGGGCGCTCGAAAAGGCCTCCTCCATCGCTGCGGACAGACAGAGCAAGTTTGGTGAGGGGAGCTCAGAGGAGGGGAGCGCTGGAGAGAGGGCCTCAGCCTCCTTAGAGAAGCCTGAGTGGTCACGAGCAGGTGCTGGTAGAAAGGTGGATGGTACAGGCCATTCTGACGAGGTCTCAGACGGAAACGAGGACCATGTTATTGGAAACCGGAGGAAAGGGGATCGTGTTATAAAGAGGCAAAGAGCTTGGCTGAACTGCTCCTCTCCTGGTGTTTTGTGGAAGACAGAACTTGTAAGTGATGAAACTGGAAATTTGGCTGAGGAAGCATCGAGGCAAAGTGTTGAAAGTACAGCTAAGGCTTCTCTTGAATGCTATATTATAGCAAATCGCGAGGAGAGAGAAATGACCAAAGATGGACTTCTAATCAAAAAGGATTCAGAGTTTAGAGAGTTGGGAGATTCTCAGCCTACAGACAAGGAAAGGCATGAGAAAGCTCGTTCAGGACAGAAGATGGAGGGTGTGGCCAGGTGTGCTAAGGATGTAGGTGGGCTCTTTGTCTTCATCCAGCTGGGGAGAGCGGTCAGCCATCTCAGCAGAAGCCGGGACCCACGCCCAAGACAATGGAAGATTGACCCCAAGGCGTTCTGGAGCTCGCGGGCTGCCCTCCCAGCCCAGGCCCAGAGTGGGAGGGCATATGAGGGCCAGAGTGATTTCAAAGGGGGGCCCAGCTGCCCTGCCCCCCTCCCACCCCGGACTCCTCAGCAGGAGTGTGGCCCCAGCCAGTCCCATGTGGCAGCGCCTGCGAGATGCTGTCTCTGCCGATGGGAAGCGTGCACCCCTGGGGGGCCGGGGTTGGCGTGGCTACCTGCCCCCGGATTTGAAGGATGGAGGCGCCCGGCGCCCAGGGCACGCGCCCCGGCAGAGGGCTGCCTCGAGGGCAATGTGTGGGGCAGGGCAGCCCCAGACGGGTGGAGCCCCTGGCCTGTGATTCCGGGCCGGGAGCGTGCACAGCGGACGGTGCCCAGCAAAGCAGAGGGGCAGGACCACCCCCCAGTGGGCCTCAAGGCTTGAGACCTGCTCAGGACCTGTCACCTTCCTTTCTTTCCAGCCTCTCCCTTTTGGAATGGGAACGTCCTCCTTACGCCTGTCCCTCCACTGTGTTGTTGTAAGCACGCGGGACCCTGTGGCGCCTTCCGGGGACAGGCCCTTTCCCCACACCCTCTGCTGTACATTTCCTGCATTGCCTCACATCTGTGAAACCACCCGGCCCCCTCCCCCACCACATGGAAGATGTTAACTACTTGAGGACTGTGAGCGTGCAGCCCCCAGACCTGCTGGAGCCTGAGCAGTGACGGTGTGCGCCCCCGGGACCCCGCCCCTCGCCCCATCATCAGCCAGTCGGAGAACTGTGCGCCAGCTGGTCACAGACCCTGTGACTCCCCCCATCACTTGGCCTTTAACAATGCTTTGCTGAAGGCCGTTGGCGAGTTTGGGGTTTGGGGGGGCACAAGCCACCCACCTCCTTGCTCAGCCCTGCAATAACCCTTTCTCTGCTCCAGACTCCGACGTTTCCGTTTGTTTTGGCCTCACTGTGCGTCCGTCGGGCACACGAACTTGCACTGGGTAACGCTGTCTGGTTTCCCAGGTTCACAGCCGGAGGGGACTCTGCCTCGGGGCGGGTCTCCCTCGAGTCCCCCCACACCTGACTCAGGTAGTATTTAGAGGAGACTTTGGACCCGGACTTTGGAGTGGATGCCGGAATTAGTTAAGATTTGGGGGCTGTTGGGATATGCAGTGAATGTATTTTGCATCTGGGAAGGACATGAATTTGGGGGGCCGGAATGCTATGGTCTGACCGTGTCCCCCTAAAATTCCTACGTTGAAACCGCGCCCCCGAAATGCGATGGTATTTGGAGATGGGGCATTTGAGTGGTGGTTAGGTCAGGAGGGTGGAGCCCTCGTGAATGGGATCAGGGTACTTATAAGAGAGACCCCCGGGAGCTCCCTGCCACCCAAAGCGGGCCCTCACCAACCCTGCGGGCACCTTGATCTTGGACTTCCAGCCTCCAGAACAGTGAGGAATAAATGCCTGCTGTTTATAAACCACCGAACGTGGAATTTTGTTCGAGTGGCCTGGATGGACTGAGACACAGCAGTGAGAGCAGCGCTGGCTCTGCAGCCCCTCCAGGGCTTCCTGGCCCAGCACTCATGGCGGAGGGGGCCTTATACCTGTGTGGCCCTTACAGGGCCATCTGCCGTCCTATACAGCAGCTCACCTGGCCTCACGACCAGCTTCTCAGGGAAGCAGATGAGCAGGAAACGTTCCAGGTGACCAAAGAGGAAAATGAGGCTCTGAAAAGCGCACAGCCGGGCAGCTAGTCTGTAAGGGGACCTGGACTAGAGGCGGCTCCCGCCCCCCCTCCAAGGCTCGGTCCTGTACAGGACAAAGAGCAAAAGGATGGGCAATAAAGGGTTGGTCTTAAGAAGCTCAAGTGCGTTTGCTCAGATTCACATTTTTCAGACAGTTGCCCATCTCAGCGCACCCACAAGGCTTGTGCGGATTTTCTCAAATCCCAGCTGCCGACAGGTCCCTGGGAAACGTGTCCAACACCACTCCTCCCACGCAGCGCCCCATCAGACTTCACGGGACAGAGCCAGCCGTGTGCAACCATTCCCACGCCCAGCTGCAGGGGGGATGCCGGCCTGACCCTGCCCTCCCTGCTCCCCCTGTTCCTCCCCGCCACCCAGCCCCGCCATGCCCAGCTCCCTGTCCACCAGCCTGGGCCCTGGGAGGGTCCGGAAACCCAGGGCTGACAGTGACCTTGCAAAGTCCCCCATCCAACCTTCTCTGGGGTCCTTCTCCCCAAAATCATATCATCGGTTGCTTTCTTCACACATCACCTAAAAGCAAATTTGGCCACCCTGTTTTATAGCTAAAATTCTTCATAAGCAATTAGCACAGGTGTGTTGAGAAAACTCTAAAAGTAATCGACTTCCAAGAAGAGAGAGAGAGTATCTGACTGCATAGGCCTGAACGTACGGCCACACAACACGCACACCCGCAAACGTCACCTAGCACAGGACACGGACGAGAATGTGAAGCTGTTGCCATAGAGGGGGGCGAATGTCCCACTCAAGACCACGGGTCAGGACCACGGGGACTCCCCGAGACAGGGCTCCTCCTGGTACTGCACCCTCCCCAGCCCAGAAGACTCACCAGGAAATAGAACCGCAAGCGGGCCTGGGCACACCGGCTGCGGCCCTACGTGCACCCCCCTCTCCACTTCTCTAAACCCTGCAGCTGCTCCCAGCGGCTCCCGCTCCAGCATCCTTTGAAATTCTGGCTGTGAAAGCACTTTCCAGACTATAAATAGCCACACGCGGGGTGAGGGGCAAAGGAAGTACCAGCCACGGAATTGGGCCGGGAGGTCTTTGGCGGGGGCGGGGGGGGGGGCTGTCGGAGCAAGAGCCTGAGATGGCCAAGTCCCTGATCTCCCCAAGTTGGGACACGGCGCCCCCGGACAGACCGCGCCCAGCCCTGTCGCAGCGCCTGCGTGCCGCGCCGCAGCCCAGCGGACGCCCGCACCCGCGCTGCCGGGGTGCCTGCCCCCGTCCCCGCGCGCCCGCCGCGGCCCCGCACCAGCCCTGTGCGCCCCGGCCCCCTCAGACCCCAGAGCCTGCAGTCGCCCCGAACCCCAGCCTGTGCTCCGCCTGGGCCGCCCGACCGGCGCCGCGGGACCCCTGCGCGTCCTCCCCGCGAGCCGCGCCTCGCCGCACCCCGGTGTCCTCCACCCCGGCCGGCGCGCCTACCTGCTGGGGAGGCCCGCGCCCCCGCGCCTCTCGCGCCGCTGCGCAGGACTGCAGCCCCAGCCCCGCGGGGCCGCCCGCATCTCGGGCCCCGCAGCGCGCTCTGCGTCACGGCTCCGGAGAGCGCAGCCCTCCCCGTCCCGCGCCCGAGGCCGGAGCCAAAGAGGAGGGAGAAGAGCCGCAGGAGCGGGGTCTCCCAGACGCCCGAGCTGGGGGCTCAGCCTCCCCAGACCCCCTCCCGAGGGGCTGCGGCACGTGTCAACCCGGAGGCAGCGATTCTGGTCAAGTCCAAAGAGCACTGGGAGGGGGGCGGGCAGGGCTGGGTGGGGAGTGTGTCAGCGGGAACTGGACACCCACGGGGCCCGGGACTGGGTGAACCACTTCCCCTACCGGCCTAGCCCTGCCGTCACCTGTCTTCCTGGGGGCCCCAAAGCCAGGAGGCCGTTCCCCGTAAGGCAGGAACCGAGGGAACAAGGAGGAGCGGGAAAGACGCAGACGCACAGCGGCCGCCCTGCCCCGCGCTGGCCCTCAGGCGCCTGATGTCCTCCCTGGCTGCCCTGCCCCGCTCAGTCCTCCTGGCTGGAGGGCAGAGGGGACTGTATTCTGAAAGACTGCTCCCAACCTTCCCTAAAGGTCCAGACTCCCCGGCCACAGGTCTCGCCCCCAGCAGAGGCCCTCTGCCCTCTCCTTCCCAGCTGCCACCCCACAAGGCCCCACGGCCACTCCCGGGCCCTTGCTCAGGGTCCAGGGAAGTGAACGGGGTCCTGTGCCTCTCTGATCCCGGGGCCCGGGGGGCTGCCTGCTCACCCTCATTCCCTCCCCTGGGTGTGCTGACCTAGCGTCCAGACTCCTGCCCGGAGGACCCTCCTCTGGAAGGCCCTTCACCCCCACCCGCCCCTGCCTCTCCACAAAGCAGCCAGCCGGCGGCGCCACGGGTCCACCGGCCAAAGGCTGGCCCCTGTCTCACTCTCCGGTCATCAGGAGGTTTCTAAGCAGCTTGGGGAAGGTGTCGGAACCCATCAGAGCCCCTCGTACAGCACTTGATCGTTTTTTTCCAGACACTTTAAAGGCAGCTGGAGCCACTCCTCCAAGGTGCTTGGCACCACGGAGTCAAAGACGAGCAACAGCGGTGTTGCCCAATGGCTCTGGCCCGCAGGACTGCACGCTGCAGGGGGCACGGCCTTCCAGACATCGCTGTTGCATCCTCAGAGCCCGCAAGCAGCAAGCGCTCAGTGAGTGGCGGCTACAGGACTTATCCTGCTACGAGGATGGCCACAACCCCAGAAAGGCATCTCAGACCCTATTTAACAGGCAAAGGAAGAGGAGACCCACCCGTGTCTGCAGCTGCTTGTCAGCAGCTGTGCCCATACTCTCACCCAGGCCTCCTTCCCTGATGCCCTCTGGCCCAAGAGCCATCATGACTAAAAGCACACTGAGGGGAAGTTAATATTTCATGAGACAGAAGTAACTGCAGGACCATCCGATGGACAGGCGCAGACCGGCTGGCTTTCGGTTCCAGGTACCCCAGGGCCTCTGTGGGAACATTGCTTAAGGTGAAGTGTCTCATGAATCAGGCTTCTGACGAAACATATGTGCCCACATTGTTCCCTGTGGGGCTCTTTCCCTTCTAGAGGCCAACATGTTTCACAAGAAGGTCCTGTTCCACCTGCCAGACACTGCTGCAAGAGCAATTATGAAATGTCTTTTGCATAAAAATAAAAAGCAGGAACCGTAAAGTACAAGAGCAGCAAGTACTGATCTTGACCGAGGGTTGTTTCGAGTTCAGATAAAGGAAATGCAGCGCAGAAGACTTTGTTATAGCACGGACATCATGCCCAAGATATAAAGCCCCTCGGTCTGGCAGCGAGAGAAAAACCACAATCGCTGAAAAGATAGTGATCTAACCGATTAGCATGGCGAGCCCTGGCCATGAATAATACACGGAGCAAAGAGAGGCCAGGCTGCAGGCTCCTTGGAGAAGAGCAGAGGAAGGAGGGGAGGGTCTGAGGGCTGGGAGCCAACGTGGCCAGAGCCTAGAGCAGGGGCTGCAGACTTTTTCTGTACAGGGCCGGATGGTTAATGGTTCAGGTTTTGCAGGCGATGGTCTCGGTTTGAACTACTCAACTCTGCCCTTGCAGCGAGAGAGCAGCCAATGGCAAAACATAAGCGGACGGGTCTGGCTGTGTGCCAATAAAACTTTATTTACAAGAACAGGCAGTGGCTGGATCTGGCCTGTTGGCCGCGGCTTGCTGACCCTGGTCTCGAGAGAGGACCGAGAGAAGTGGGCTTCCTGCTGGGGGACAGCCTTGTTTTCCTTCCTCACTTCATTTCTGAGGTCAACAGGTGAACTGCGTTCCAGAAACGTCTAATCGAAAGGACTGCCCGTGGAAGTAAGCGGGCGCGGTGGTGCTGCCCGGGAGGGTAGAGACCGTGGACACCCTCGTGGCTCTGTGCCCGCCCAGAAAGCTCTACCAGGTGGCCCGTTCATTCTGCAGCGACAAGGATGAGAACGGAGATGGAGATGACCCAGACAGTCAGGACACAGAATAAAATGAATAAACACAGGCCTCACTTCTCTTCCACAAGTCCATTCTGTGGTTTGCAGCCGAGTCTGTCCGTCCGGACGGCTCTCTGCACCGGCCGGCATCACCGTCGGTGGATGAGGGCAGAGAGGCTTGATCGCGGGGCTGGTCCCCCCCGCCCAGCTCCCGTCCGCTTGCCAAGCACCACGCTAAGCTCCCACGTCCGTTGGCAATCCTCGCGACCCAGTGTGGAAGGAAACCTTCTCACCCCCAGTGGGTGGTGAGGGAGCGGTGACTCGGGGACCTGCCAGAGCTGGCATCCAAAGGCACCTGCAGACCCTGCGGGCACGTTGGTCAGCCAGCCTCACCATGGGCAGACCCTGTCTAGGGGCTGGGGCTCCGGGGGAAAAGAGGAGCCCAGACCCGCAGTCCAGGGGAAGAATGACATAAACCACCTCAGGGTGTGAAAAACATCAAGGAGTTAGGCGGGGCAGGAGCTGGAGGTCACAGGGTCAGTGTCAGGCAAGCTGGGACGGCCTTTCTCAGCAGGGTGCATTGAGGAAGTGATCCACTTTCTAAGGAAGTGTGATGGATCGAACCAGAACAATCCGATGAAAGCCATTTGGACCCAGGGAAGAGTAGGTGCAAAGGCCCCGAGGTGAACTCAAGTCGTGTGTTTGAGGACCACCAGGAAGGCCATGGTGGCCGGTGGAGCGTGCCAGGGAGTGGGGCACGAGATG
This sequence comes from Physeter macrocephalus, assembly GCF_002837175.3. Classification (NCBI taxonomy): domain Eukaryota; kingdom Metazoa; phylum Chordata; class Mammalia; order Artiodactyla; family Physeteridae; genus Physeter; species Physeter macrocephalus. Next base: position 16,931 of record NW_021145905.1, on the reverse strand, counting down.
AGGGGAGGGGGCAGGGGCCAGATCACGCAGGGTCTTCGTGCCCCTGATGTGGGTCCCCGATCTGACGCGATGTTGTGGGACCCTGTGCTCGTGGATCAAACCACAGCGAGCCTTCAGACCACGGTGCTGCCTGAGGCCCTGCGGGCGGGAAAGCCGAGGCCAGCCCCAGAACGCGTCCATCCTGCCCGAGCGCATCACCGTCCCGTCTCTCCGAGGGATGGTACCGTGTGCGGCCTCCGTCTGGGCCACCATGGCCTTGCCCTCTCTGACTCACCAGCCAGCACCGGGCTGGCTGAGGACAGAGGCTGATGGCCATCAACTGGCCGAGGCATTGCCCTCTCTGGCCGTCCAGCGCCTCGTCCGTGGGCGGTGCCCGGTGGCCTCACTGCTGGGTATAAGAATCTCCGCACCGCGGCCCACCCCCAGTGGCTCTGCCAGACCTCCCAGTCCCCGATTCTCCCGTCTCTGTCCTTTCGGTCCCACCACCACCCAGAGGGTCAGGCCGTTCCTGCCCGCCTGTGAGTCCACGCGTGACCCGAAGTCAGTGCCCTTCCCCACCCCAGCGCGGAGGAACAGGCGCTCCACGTGGGGGGCCAGCCCTCCCGGGACCTCTTGCTCACCTACAGGTCTCGCTGGTGTGCCAAGGCTGCAAGGCCGTTTCCTGGGGTTGTTCCTACAGCTGGTAACCGTGAGACATGAGGGATGTCGCCCCGGGACCAAGATGAGGCCCGCTCACCGGTGGCTGGAAAAGCGGTGGATCCAGAGCTCCCTGATCCCTCCTGGTACCGCGTGAACCCACAGCGTGGGCAGCGAGCATCCACCGAGCCCCTCGCGTCGCTCCCGTGGAACTCGGGTCGGGGCGCTGACGCAAACGTGCCAGTGCCGCGAGGAATAAACCGCCCTTTGTCTCTGACTCAGGAGCCGCAGTCTCCTGCCGGCCCCCGCGAAGGAGTAACAGGCTGACTTACCAGCCTGCAAGTGGGATCAAAGCAAACCCCAGGCTGACACCCTGCTCGAAGCCCTGACTGTTGCGGGCATCGGCCTTCACCAGTCTCTCAGGGCCGCCCGAGGGTGACATCCTGCAGCCCCGTACAGTTCCCCGCGCCACCCTGAGCCGGCCGTCCCTCACCAGCTGATCAGAGGAGCCCCCGCGGGGCCACAGGCACTGGGACGGCGGCGGAGGTGGCATGGGGGTCTGGGCCACCTGTGCTCCAGCTAGCTGTGCCCCCCGCCCCCCGCCCCTCGCACCTGGTTCCACTCACTCAAGGTTGTTTCTGGGTCCACCCACCATACGGTAGAACCCAGGCATGGATGAGGGGGCTCAGGGCAAGAACTGACTGGTAGACCCCTCACAACACGGTGTGTCCCAGCAAAATACAGCACACAGGATGAAATACAGAAAACGCAGCAGTTCTTAAACTACTGTGGGGGTGCTTTTCTTTTTTAAGAATTCTCTGTATTGTCTTTACAATAAAAATGGGGTGCTTGGATGGGATGGGAGATCCTAGAGCAAAATTCCACTCTCCCCCACTGAATTGCACCCCCTGGTCTTGCCAGGGGTCCCTCGTACAGGCAGGTCCTTCACCGCTCTCCAGGGCCCTGGGCTTCGGATGTGGCTGTGCGACCCCTGTGAAAGAAAAAAGTATTCTGACACTCGTTAAAAGAGTAAGGAAGACTTTATTCAAGATTATTGCGATTAGAGGAGAGAGACTGTGCTCAACTCCAAGTTCAACAAGGAAAGGGGGGATTTACAGCCAAGGAGCGGTGAGAGGCCAGTGGATGGAAAGTTACTAAGAGACTTCAAGGGCAGGGGATCTTGCAAACTACAGGCCAAGAAGATTAGCTACCACTTGTGAGGGAGGGATGAGGCCCTTAAGCAGATAATGAGGGCGATCAGAGATCAAGGGTGGGGGTGACTTAGCAGGATCTTTGCTGAGATTGGGCTGGGCAGGCCAAAGACTGGACCGGGGCCTAATGGGAAAGAGGTCCCAGAGGAGGCTGAGTTTGGTCTTGTCAATTCTAACGGGTCTGAGATCCCGGGTACCTGTCTTAATGTACTCTGCAGCCCAAGTAACCTTTGATTTCTAAAATGTTTAAGTACTCGCGAGATCTCTGTTAGGGCTGGCCCGTACCTTTGGCACCTGCCGCCTTTCCTGAAATGCTGAGAGGGAGAGGATCAACGCAGCCCTGGGACTGTCCTGGAGTTCTCCTCTCAACACTTTAAATCTTTCTAATTCAGGGCAGTTACGAGACCATCACTTCTAATGCACGGGACTCGGGGCGGGGACTGGGGCCCGGGGTTGGGGTTCGGGGCGGGGGCTGGGGCCAGTGGCTGGGGTTCGGGATTTGGGACTCAGGGCGGGGACTGGGGCCCGGGGTTGGTGTCCAGGGTTCGGGGATCGGGGAGGGGGCTGGGGTCCGGGGGGTTGGGATTCGGAACCCGACCGGGGCCCCGCGGCTGGCTGCAGTCGCCAACCCTGTCGCCTCAGAATCGCGCCAGAGCCGCGCCAGAATCACGTCAGAGCCGGGCGTCCCCAAAACGCGCATGCGCAGAACCTAGCGCCCGGTGCCAGGGGCGGAGCGGAGCGGGCAAGGCGGAGCCAACGCGGAAGCCCAGGCGGCACCACTGCGCTCGCGCCGGCCCGCCTCCTCGCTGCCGGCCAATGGGCTCTCAGCACCCGCCCCTGACGACGCGGGCCCCGCCCCTTGGAGAAGCGCCGCGGCCAGGCGGACGGCCTCCGTGGTAGCTGGCGGTTTGAGAGCTGGGCCGGGGTGAGGGCTCTGGGCGGCCCGCTGTCATGAAGCTGACGCGGAAGATGGTCCTGTCCCGGGCCAAGGCCTCGGAGCTGCACAGCGTGCGGAAGCTCAACTGCTGGTGAGGCCCAGAGGCCGGGGGCCGTCCCCGCGTGTCCCCGGCAGCCCCTTCCCGGGACCCCCTCCCTGGGACAGGGCTGGGAAGAGCCGTCTAGGAATGGAGACCGCTGCCCAGCACCTCGGCCCTGGAGCGGGGACCCCAGCTCGCCCCCTCTGCTCTGGGGCGGGACCGAGAAGGGCCTGCGGAGGATGCAGAGGGGTTCGGGGTGGAGGGGGGCACCTCTGGCCTCACCTTCCTGGCCCCTGTCCAGGCTGGTCTGCCCGGTCCCAGGGGCTCACAGCCTCTGGGAGGTGATGCCATAAGCTCAGGGGGCCTTTGGGGAAAGGTCGTTTCAGAATTTTCACTCCTCCTGAGCAGTGGTATTTCACACACAGCTCCAAAGCTGCCCTCCTTGCTGGAAACAATTGGAATTATCTTAAAGACTGGCTCTTGGGCTTCTAGGTAGCTTTAGTGGGCAGACGTTTCCCTCTGTGGACAGGTCTCATTTCTGACATTGTCAGCAGTCCCTGGGAGCCAGGCCTGTTGATAAGGTGGGAGATCAAGGTGTTTGACACCCTTGCTAGGGGAAAGAAAGGAAACTGAGACTCCAAAGTGATGCTTCAGTAAACATTTTTGTAATTGAGCCCTGGGGCGGGGGGGGGGGGCGTGCGGAGAGGGGTTGTCCCCAGGGGACTTACTGTCCGGGAGGTGACAGGAAGAGGTACAGGTGCAGGCTCAAAGGCAGGGCGGCCAGGCCTAGCCGAGCCGAGGTAGGACCAGAAGTACTTCTGAAACTCCAGAAAGGTCCGCACACGTTCACTGGGGGATCAGAGCACGGCTCCACGCGCCCTGTACACTGGACAGTTCAGGTGGCGCTCAGCCAGACGTAGACCGTCCTCCCACTGGTGTCGGGCAGATTGACTGCAGTGAGCTCTGCCTGTTCATTAAAAGCCTTTCTCCCTGCGCTGCTCATCTGGTATTTTGGCCACGGCATCCATGTCATTGTTTTCAATAATGTGTGCCTTTGTTCTGCATGGGGCGGTCATTCTTCCCCTAAGCAGGGAGGCACAACAGCCCTATTCCAGGCTTTCTGAAGTGTGTTTCATAAGTCGCATGTTTAGCCTTTGAACTTGGCCCTTACAAAGACTCCCTTGTTTACGCACATTAGTGAGGGAATTATCCCTCAGTGCAACAGCCTCGAGAATGAGTAAATCTTTGTGTCCTTCAAATGCGGGAACCTCTGCCGTGCCTTAGTCTACGAAGGAGCCCGCCAGTATCAAATAGTTTTGTCCAAAATCAACCAGGAAACGATTTGGGGCACCTTTGTCAGTTATCTGGGAAAGCTTTCTTTTACTTTGTCGTTAAAATCACAGACTCTTAGAGGTTGTAGACGTTTGTCGTTAATTTTTGTTTTTAATGTTTTAAATTCAACTTTAACAAAATAAAAGTGCGTATGTCTTTCTCTCTCCCCAGGGGCAGCCGCCTCACCGATGTAAGTATCATGCTGATCATCTCCAGACAGTCCCTGGTCCCCAAGAGGCTGGTTAAATTGACAGACCGCTCCCATTCGACCCAGGTGGCCGACCAGTACTTTGTTCCTTGAGCAGTTTTTGTAAGGCAGAACCACTCATGAAAAAAAAGTTCTGTAGGACCCAAGTGCACTGTGGTGTTCCTGCACACACTCTCCTGCAGGTGACAGGCAGGCCTCCCAGAGAGCGGCCAGGTCCGAGGCACAGACCTGCTCCCACCCGGGAAGAGCCCCAGCGGCTTGGTTGGCTTTAAGGAGCAGTGCGCTCAGCCGGAGGTTTCCTTGTATAGGTTCCTGGACTTCACGTCCCCGAGGAGTTTCTTCACTTCAGCTCCTCGCCTTGGTCGGATCCAGCTTCACCCCGACTCCCATGGCAGGAAGAAATGGGGCCTGGGTGGGGGCAGAGCACGGAGCTGGGCCGCTGGGCTGAGCTGTGTGTCCACGAATAGGTTTCTGCCCCCGCCCGCCCGCCCGTTTCTGGGATGAGCGTCTCCAGCTCGTACAGAGTGTGGGTGCTAGTCAGCGGGTTCTTATGGCCTTCTGTTTTGTACCTTGAACCATACCTTTTCTGAGAAACAAAGTCGGAAATGCTGTCAGGGCTGTCCAGAAGAGCCGGTTCCGCCTCATTCTGTGGCCGAAGTGCTGCCTATTCAGCAGCAAAAACAAACGAAGCAAAACACCACTGTAACAGAAAACAGATCCACTGCAAATGTGAAGCGTTCTGACCAGACAGTGCGCTCGTTGGTGTCAGGGACCCCATCTGGCCCCGTGCGTGGTGTCTGGCAGGCACACGGATATTTGGGGCTTCACCGTCCATCGGCCTTACAGGTCAGGGAGCCGGCATGGACCATCCTGAGCCCCGCTGGTCTCTTCCACTGAGTCAGTGTTAAGATGGTCTGAGATCCACTTTCAAGCCTGTCTCCCTTTTGGCGCAGCTCTGTTGGCCAGAAGCGGCTTCTGTCCTTTCCCTGGATGTCAGGGGCAGCAAGAAGAAAGGCTCTCTGTCCATTCAGCCCCCCTTACTGAGGTCCGCTGAGGGCATCTAAAATTAGGGGTGCTCCGTCTCGAGGGCTGGCAGCATTTGGTAGTAATGATGCTGTTTAAAGTTGTGGAGAGGGTGACCGTTCCTCCGTCAGGTAGAGGGGACGTCTGGGCTGCAGAGGGGAGCAGGATGCAGAGCCCTGCATGCTCCTGGGGCGAGGGAGGCTCCTCTGCTTAGGCCCCTGGCGTGGGGTGGACTGCAGCTCCAACTCGGTTCTCTTGGCTGCTGGAGGGGTGACGTCACGGGGCCAGTGCCCAGCGACTTCTGCAAAATCACCTTCTTTTCCTTCCTAGATCTCTATATGCCGGGAGATGCCCAGCCTGGAAGTGATCACCCTCAGGTACTAGACGCCGGCCCACCCCACTCTTAAGTCACTGGGGCTGGAAGAGGAGGAGAATGTTCAGATCCCCTCTGCGGGCCCTTAGATAACCTGAGAATTCCCAACCAAGGTCTGGGAGGGCCACTGCTGCAGGCCAGGTCCAGGCAGGACGAGGGCCTGGCTGCTCCGCAGCTCCGCCCCGCTTCCTGGGGGGCACCCGGGCCTCCCCCTGAGCTCGCCCTGCCCGTCCTGGGGTCAGCGGGTGCTGCCCTCCTAATGGTGAGCAGCCGCCCCAGGGTGACCACGTCTGCCCCGGGGTGCCAGCCTTTTCTGCCCTCCTGGTTCCGTCACTGCCTGGAGCTCTGCCAGCTTCCCTGCATCACACGATCTGTCCTTGGTAATAGTTGACCTCTTCCAGAATCATTAGCGGTTTAACGAAGGAAACCTCGAAAGAACCAGATAGTGCCTTTGGGGCTTCAGGCGCCTGGGGAGTTTGCAGGGTCCGGGAGGGAGGAGCGTCCTCCAGCCCTGAGCTCTGTGCTGTCCGCTCTGGGCCCGGGAGGGAGCTGAGCCTGCTGGATGCCGGGGTGGGTGCTTTCTGCAGGTCCCCACACCTAGCACCTCAGGGGGATTCAAGCCCTGTAAGGAAGGCAGACTCCCTGCCGGGCAGCTGAGAAGGTCGCAGGACTCGCCCTGCGCGTGGGGCCGTGGGCCCTCGGTCCCGCGCCCGCCCCGCGACTTACCTTCCTCGTCACGCAGCCGGCCATCCTGTTTGTCCCTCCCCGGCCCTCTGCTCGGCCTCCTTTGCGCCTTCCGAGGTCACCTGGTGGGTGCCGTGCCGCCCACCTTGCGCTCACGCACCCCCAGCCCCGACCCGACGGGCTCAGGCCGGCACCTTCTTGCGGGATGAAGGAGTGAAGGAAGGAGTGCGCCCGGGCCCGGTCTCCCACCCGGGGCCCAGCTCGGGCCTGTGCGCCTTGGCTGCCCTGGCCGTAAGGCCCGTCAGACGGGCGCGAAGGCAGCGGCAGCCCCGGGGAGGGGTGGGGTGGAGGCGAGGAGGGGCGGGTGCACTGGGGCACACGGAGGGCCAGCATGTGCGGCGCCAGCCGTCGCTGTCACTTACCTGGTACGATTATCAGCGAAGCTGGGGTTTGAGCCCACGCCCCAGAAGGCCTTACCTGACAAACAAACGTGTACGCTTTCATTACCCAAAAACAGCAGGAAACTTGCGGCGGGCTGCGGGCTTAACCCCATCACCGCCGAGCGCTGTCTGAGGAATCTGGGGCAAGTTGCTGGGCCTCCGAGCCGAAGGCCCCCTCGTCGTGCAGCAGGGCCTCTCACCGCCGCGGCCGGCGGGGGACAGTGCCCAGGGCTGCCGCCTGGCTGGCTGGCCACCCCCCCACAGCGTGGGGACTGCTGCTTGGATGCGGGTTGGCCGTCCTGGGAGATGACTTCGTTTGGCTTTGGTCTCGGTGCCCACGGGCAGGAAGGCTTAGTCCACTCTGGCTGCTCTAGTGGGATTTTACAGACACTCATTCCTCACCGTTCTGAGGCCACAAGCCCGAGATCAGGGTCTAGCGAGGGGCTGCCTCTTGGCTCACGGACGGCATCTTCGCCCTGTGTCCTCACCCGGCAGAAGGGTGGAGAGCTCTGTGGGGTCCCTTTTATAAGGGCACTGACCCCGCTCATGGGGGCCCCACCTCCTAACGCCGCTGCACTGGGGGGTCAGGATCTCAACATCCGAATCTGGGGGCCACACTCGGTCTGTAGCAACGGCAGCCTCAGCCCAGTGGGCGAGGAGGGGACTCCGGGCCACCGCAGGCTGAGGTTCTCGCGTCACCCCACGGCCTGCGCAGCTTCCCCGATGGCGAGCGTTCCCGAGCCCGGGTGTGCTCGCGCTGCGATGGCGTCAGCCTCGTCCCGGCCGCCGGGCGAGGTGGTGCCGAGCACACCAGCAGCCACGTTGACGAGTGAGTGTCGGGTGGGGCACAGGAGTTGGGGCAGCCTGCCCAGCACAAATGCAGCGTCCGGCCAAGCGTGGTCTAGGCCGGTCTGGCATGTCGGGCGGGGTCCCCCGCGGCCCGGGGCTCCGGGCACGAGGATGTGCTCGCTGCCCCCCTCGAGCTCAGCCAGCTGGTCCGACTGGGTGTGCAGGGGGTGATCCCGTTCCGTCAGCTCAAAGCTGTAGGTCTCTGCCGGGTGCCTGGCTGATTTCCTGTCTCTGGTTCACTCGCAACTTAAACCCGTAGCTGTTTCTTTTGTGAACCTGGGGTTTGGAAGTTCAGTGCTCGGTTCTTGGTCACGTCGTGGGTTTTCCTGGCCGCTGCCAGCCTTGGGCTTGGTGTGTCCAGGGAGGCCGCAGTCTCCTGTCCTGTGGGGGGGCTGAGACCTCCTACCCCCAGGGTTGACTCCTCGCGGCCTCTACAGAGCGGGGGCTGCCGCTGCCACCCTCAGCTGGAGGAGCTTCCCCTGCCCCCAGGGCTTCCTCCTGGGCCTGGGCCCTCCCTTGCCCTCGACTAGCCACGGCAGGGTCTGACCTACTTCTAAGGCGAGGGCAGGCGGGCACTGGCCCAGCGGCGCTCGCGTCGCCGTGGGGCGGGGGGGCCCCGGCGGGCGCTGACGGCCGTCTCCCTGCAGCGTCAACAGCATCTCCACCCTGGAGCCCGTGAGCCGCTGCCGGCAGCTGAGCGAGCTCTACCTGCGCAGGAACTGCATCCCCAGTCTGGCGGAGCTCTTCTACCTGAAGGGCCTCCCGTGCCTGCGCGTGCTGTGGCTGGCGGAGAACCCCTGCTGCGGCGCCTGCCCGCACCTCTACCGCATGACCGTCCTGCGCAACCTGCCTCACCTGCAGAAGCTGGACAACCAGGGTAGGTGCCCGCGGGCCGGGTCGCGCGCGAGCAGGCTCCACCCCTACCCTCCCGCAGGTGCCGGGGAGGCCGGCCTCCTCGGGGTGCCCCAGGTTGTGCCGCCTGCCGCCCGGCGCGGCCCCTCGCGGAGCGCAGGGCCTCAGCTGAACCCGCCCAGTTGTGTCTCTGTCCCACCGTCGAAGCGCTGAGTTGCTGCTTCTCCTTTTTATCCTGCTAAGTACCCTCTGCTCCAAATGCTCATCCACCTGCCCCGGGAGCACGTGACGGTCTGGGTGGCCGGGCAGCGTCACTGCTGGTCGACAGGGTCCCGAGGTGGTGATGCCAGCAGGTGAGGGCGCTCCATCGCTCCTTGACCCCCCCCACCCCGGGTTGCCTTGCTGTTGGAGGGGTGGGGTGGGGGGTGGGGGGGCGCCTTCCTGCCGTTTCAACCCGCATCTCCTCCGTCACCCACGAGGCGATGTGTGTGGGCCCTTCCCGCTCCCACCTCTGGGGTTCCAGCTCGTTTCCAGGGCCGTGCCTTTTTCCTGTGAATCCCCTGGCGTTCTCTGTGGTGGTTCCTGACCCTCACGTCCACGATTATTTTCTCCTAGGTGAACGATTTTAATATAAATAAACTTCAGATAAACTGTCACGTGTGAGTGAAATAGAGGAAATATAGTGTAGTCGATTCCTTTTAAAAACCTGTCTTAGTTTAGGGTTTTTTATGAGTTCTCCATCTGCTTTGGGCAAATGCTGAAATTCACATTCACAAGCAGTCACGGGCCATCTGTCGTGTCTCCAGCACCTCCAGGGCGGGATGCGATGGTAGGGGACCCAGCCCTGCTGCCGGGTGCTGGCCGTCGGGGTGGACAGACAGCCGCCTCATCTCCGAAGCAGACCGTGCTGAGCGCCGGGGGGACGGCCGGGCCACGGCTCGTCGTGGGGCTCGCTTGCGGTGAGGCCACTGATGCTTTTGCCCCCTCCCCCTCCCCCTCCCAAGCTGTGACGGAGGAGGAGGTGTCCCGAGCGCTGGTGGAGGGAGAGGAGGTCACGGCCCCCAGCAGAGAGGACTCAGGGGATGGCCCGCCCGAGCTGTCCTACACCCTGAGCGCCGAGGACGCCGCCGCCGAGATGCCGCGGGACCCGCTGAGCCTCGGCGAGGAGGAGACCAGGTGTGGCCCGCGGGCCTGCCCGGTCCTCCCGCGCGCGGCTGCGCCTCTGGGGCTGGAGGGGGGGTGCGGGTGTTTGTTTCTGGGCTGGCTCTCGGGGGCCCCCAGCCTGGGGTCAGCCACGTGGCCAAGAGAAGGCCCAGGGCAGGGAGCTCGTGCGAGTGCGGGACCAGCCGTCCGCAGGGAGTGGTGGACTCGGGGCGGTGGGCTAGTGGGCGTGCAGGGCCCCCTGGGCAGGAGGGAAGCCTCGTGGCCATGGCCGTGCCCGGCCGAGCCTCTGTGCAGCCTCAGGAGCCCCGGGGATGGCGGGGCGTGTGGGCTGAGGGAGAGCCCTCCCTGACCCACAGGGCACCTCAGTTGAACGATCGTCACAGACGTTTGTGGGCAGAAACTGGACTTGGGGAACGTGGTGGAGACCATCGTTCACAGCGGGGCCCCAGGCCGGGCGTCCGCTTGCAGATGAGGCCCACGCGCCTTACTGTCCCGCGGCGGGAGAGGGAGGGCACGTGGCTTTTGCTCTTTGTCCGGGGCTCGTGCAGCATTTGTGCTCGTGCCCCACCCCCCGGCCCTGGGGGGAGCTCCAGGAGCAGGGAGGTGACCCCAGGGGTCAGAGAAGTAGAGCTGCCCCGCCCGCCCGTCCACTGCGCCTGTCCCCCCCAGAAGCAGAGTCCTGCAGTGGGCCTTTCCCTGCGTACGGGGTGGGGTCCACTTTTAGGAGCCTCTTCTCGCCGTGCCCCGAGGCGCTGGACCCACAGATGTTGTGTGAACAGTGCGGGCGGGGCTCCGTGCCCCTCGGGCCTCACGCACCGCTGTCCTCCCCCAACCCGCCCCCGCCAGCAGCATCCAGGGGCAGCTGGGCCTGAAGCGCCCTTCCCGGGACCAGTTCCCTTCCTTCTCGCAGAGGGCGGCCACAAGCAGTCGCAGGAACAGGGTGAGTGTGACGGAGGCTCTGCTCTGGCCGGAGGTGGCCCCAGAGTGTGGAGATCGGGGGCTGGGGGTCGGGGGACAGGGTGAGTGTGACGGGGGCTGCTCTGGCCGGAGGTGGCCCCAGAACGTGGAGATCGGGGGCTGGGGCTCGGGGGACGGGGGCTGGAGACACCAGAGGGCGGCCACAAGCAGTCGCAGGAACAGGGTGAGTGTGACGGAGGCTCTGCTCTGGCCGGAGGTGGCCCCAGAGTGTGGAGATCGGGGGCTGGGGGTCGGGGGACAGGGTGAGTGTGACGGGGGCTGCTCTGGCCGGAGGTGGCCCCAGAACGTGGAGATCGGGGGCTGGGGCGGGGGGGGCGGGGGCTGGAGACACCACAGGGACGCGCGAAGCCAGGCCCTAGAGGGTGGGAAGCCGACCATCTGGGTCCAGAGTCTGTGTCTACGTCTCAGCTGGTTGGACGTGGCAGACAGAGGCGCGGGTGCCTGAGTGCGCGGCGGGGGTCCCCCCGCGCCCAGGCCTGTGCCGAGGGCGGTCTGGGGGCGGGAAGGCTGCTGCCTGGGGAGAGGCCTCCCGCCTGCGGTTAGAAGCAGGGACCCTCCTGGCCAGGGCGGCGGCGGTGTCCCTGTGCAGTGACCGGGCGGCAGGCCCCACGGCTCCACAGGCATCCCCGTAAGGATCACAGCTTGTTGGCTGAACCATAAGTACGTCGTGTGGGCAGTTGAGTGACATCAGTGAAGACCCGGGTCCCTCCAAGTCCTCTCGTGTCACTCTGGCTTGTGCTTGGGCTCGTCCGGCACTCAGGGATGCCCTGCTCCAGGCTCGCGGCCGGCAGAAGGGTGGGGCCGTTTCTTGCCGTGTGTCCTCTTACCAGTGCGACATCTTCCCCACCTGCCCCCTGGCCCCCGGCAGGCTCGCTGTCAGTTCCCCGAGCCGGTCATTGGCAGGGGACTGGGTCACCAGTCAGCTCAGCCCAGAGGGAACCTCGCCCCCAGCTCCCGTGGGAAGGGGAGCTGTCTGAGCCAGGGTCTGTGGGGAGGCCCGTGACCCCCCAGCACCTGCTCCAGCCCCTGGCTCGGCCTGACCAGAGCTGTCGGGTGCTGTGACCTCCCTGTGGCATCGTGAAGGGGGGCACCACAGTCCGAGCGGGGCTGCCTGAAGCCACGGGCTGGGCCTCGCTCAGTCACGCGGTGACCACTTGAAATGCGTGCAGAGCTCACGGGAGGCACAGGAGTGGATGGACTGAGGCCCCGCCCTTGGAAGTGCCAGCCCCCAGGGCTGTGGACAGATGTGACCACAGGCTGAAGGCCGATCTAGGCAGCAGTCATTTGGCCTGTGGCTAGTCTCCCCGGCCCTGCCCCACCCCAGCAGGTCACTGTCCCCTCGTGGCAACACTCTCCTCAATGAGGTGGCCGCGTGGGGCAGCTCAGGGTCCCTGCACACACTTCCCGCATGTTTTGGGAGGAGCCCGAGGTATGTACCGTCCCCAGTGGCAGGTCTGCCCAGCAGGTGGGCTAAGGCCTGAAGCTCCCCCCACCCTCACTCCCACTCCAGGGCCTCTGCAGCGCAGAGTGGACCAGAGATTGAAGACACTGGTTCAACTCCGCGCCTGCCATAAGTGCAAACGAAAGACCATCAAACCTGCTCAGACAGGACCCCTGCTCTGAAAGCAGAGGACAGAAGGGCCCTGGCTCTGCCACCGAGGGTCCCGGCCAGGCTGGGTGTCCCTGTGGCCATCAAGCCCCCTGCAGGCCTCTGAGCGCAAGGTGCCGGTGGCCAGGAAGACCTGGGGACACGGGGGAGGGCTGGTGAGATTTGAGGGGAGCAGGGGTCTTAGCGCGTTGCAGAGCCAGGGATCAGCACCCCAAGCGTGAGCCTCTGAGCGATGTCCTCAGGTGTCCACACGGGCCGCATGCTCTGGCTTGCGGCTGTGCCTCAGGTCATTCCACAAGAAGGGTCGGCTCAAGTAGCCGCCTTGTGCAAAATCCTTCCAGAATTTTCCTAGTAGAAATGGCAATGTTTCCCTGCTCAAATGCAGATGGAAACCAGGTGTAGCCATGTGGACACGGGTGCCTCACACGCTAAGCACGTGTGCATTTGAGCGCGTGTTGCTGAGAGCCTGCTTCTGGCCCCTGCTCCACTGCCGCCCGGCCTCTCTGGGCCTCAGGGCTGTGAACAGGAGGCGAGTCCGTTCGTAGGAAGTCCCTGCCGGCGGTGGGTGCCGCACCCGTGCCACGACGGTGGCTTCCGTCCGCCGGAGTCTCCATCTGTTGCCTGCAAGGCCGCCCTCCTGCAGGCTATGCTCCCGCGATGTGCGCGTGTGTCGTGGTGTGGGCGGCCCAGCCTCGCAGGCGTGATGCTCACCCAGTGACTCTCTGTGCCCCCAGAGCAACATCCTGACCGCCGTCCTCCTGCTGCTGCGGGAACTGGACAGCGAGGGGCTGGAGGCCGTCCACCAGCGCGTGGTCAGCCGGCTCCAGGCCCTGCGGAAGCAGGAGCTGCAGGAGGCCACGGAGTGACTGACTGTCAGCGGGGACCCCGAGCTGAAGTCCGGCGTCTTCCCGAGCACCTGGGAGAGTGGGGGGTCTCAGCTGCGGCCTCTGCTCGACCCCAGGCTGAGCCTCGGTGCGCGGGGCTGCGTCCTTAGGGAGCCTCGCCCACCCAGGAAAGCCGAGCTTTCTCTGTGGACGGGCACCACGCCAGGGCAAGAGGGGCTGCCTGGGCAGACCTGCCCCTGTGCCCTCTGCTGTGAAGGGCCGTAGCCAGATGCCCTCCTGTATGCCAGGGCCACCTCGACTTGCCTCTTCCTGAAGGTGGGCTTTGCAGCCGTCCTCCCTAATAAATATTTTTCCAAAGCCTGATCTGGAAGCAGATGTTTCCTGAATGACAGGCACGGCCTTGACGTTCTTGGCAAAGGCAAGGGCACTCACCCGCGCATGTTTTCTCAGCCGGTTGTCTGACTCTGTCACGGGATGGATTTCTGTTGACCACAGGAGACTTCCAGAACGGTGGCACCCTTAGGGGTGGGCTGCCTGCCGCCTGCAGGGCCGTTTTGTCTGCAGGGCACTTGTGTCCCTTCTTGAGAGCCCCGCACGACACAGAGGGTCTGTGCTGCCCGAGTGAGAAGACCTGGACGACAGGCCTGCCGCTTCTGTCTGGGGACCTGAAGCAGCTGCGTGGGAAGGGACAGCCTTCTGGAAACTGTGTCTTAAGTTCTCTTCCTTTGGGAAGAGTTGCAGGCCTTGCTGCGGTGACCAGGATGCGGGCAGTGACTCCACAGCCCTGGGGTCCTTCCTGGTGCCCCCAGTGCAAGGGGAGGAGGGTTCCCCCTGAGCCGTTAGGGGAGGTCCCTTCTTGCTGGGCTCGAAATGACAGGGACCGGTGTCCTGTTCGGGCAGGAACATCCACGTCCCTGTGGGGGCCGAGGGTGTGTCAGGTTACACGAGGGCTGCACAGACCCAAGGGGGACTGACCACAACGGGCGCAAGAAACCCGCCCGGAAGACCACGGGCTCCGGGAAGGTGAAGCTGCACCCGGGGTGCCACCGTCTTACGCTGGCCTCGTGGGAGGCCCCGGGGAAGGCGCTGGGTCACTTAGGGCCCCCCTGTAGTTCCCAGGGCAGGGGGTGAGGTCTGGCCGCGGGAAGCGAGGACTCGCCACGCGGGGCCACCTAGGACGGGTGGCTGCGGCCTGTGCACGTGCCTTCTCTCGTGTTTACGGAACGTTGGATTGTTCTCAGTAAAGCCCCGTCCTGGCTAGAACAAGCTGGGGGCGCTTATGTTACGTGAACACCCTCCCTGTCCCCACCCGCGAGGCACGGCTCACACCCACTTCCCCTGGCCCACGATCTGGTACGCCCGAGTCGGGGACCCTCGACTCGGACCCCGGTCGGGGTGAGCTGCCCGCCTCAGCCCCTTGACTCTTCAGCTCCCCCCGCGTCCCACCTTCGCCGCCCCCCTAGTCAGAGCCTCCTGTCAGCTCGCCGGCTCCCACTCCCAGCCCCCTGCTCCCTCGGTGCCCGTTTGAAGCCCTCAAGCTGGACCGAGGACAAAGCGCGTCCCCCCCTGGCCGGGATCCGGGCCGCTGGTCTTTATGGGCGCGCCACAGTCCCAGCTGTGAACTTCGCCCCAGGTAACCCTGAAGGTGGGGTTTCGGCGCAAAGCAGGTGCTGGCATTACAGCCTGTGTGTTTGTCCCGTTGGCCCCCGTTGAAGGGGGAGAGGGCTGAGAGCCAAGAGGACGCATCGCTCGTCTGAAACGCTGCCCAGTGCAGCCAGAGGTGGGCCAGGCGCGCTGTGTGCTCCCCGCGGAGCTGCTGCCCAGGAACGCGGGCGGTCACTCGGCGTCTCGGACCCCACCACTGGGTCACCTGCGCCAGCAGCCCGTGCTGCACACAGCGTCCAACACTCAGGGCAGGCCAGGCCGAGATCTGGGTCCTGACCTGACGTGGGGCGCTGGCCAGGCCGCAGCGCAGCCAGAGCCAGGAGGTGGCCGGTGTCCCCCCCGCCAGAGCCTCGCACGTGGAGGCGACACCCCGCCTCCCGGCCGCGGGTGGGTGGGGGCCCCGAGCGCCCCCCGTTTGCTGAGCTGCGGACCCTCCTCCCTCAGCCCCCTCCCCCCACCCCCCAGCGGGGCAGGAGGTGAGCTCCGAGTTCTGGGGAAGACCCAGCCGGGGTGCCCTCTGACCGTGCTGACTGGGGGCGCCTTTCAGGAGGAGCGGCAGTGGAGAGGAGCCTTCCGGGGGCCGCTTACCCACCTTGTCCCCGAGCCCAGGGCTGCCGTTTACAGGAGGACACTGGGGCTTCTCCCTCTGAGGGTCACCCTCCGGGAAGCGTTTGTGGGGCCTCTGTCCCCCGAGGGGCTGTGGGATGCCCACGGGGCCTCCGTCAAACCAGCCGGGAAATTAGACAAGAAACTAGGGGACCTGGCAGCCAGCATCCCCTGAGGACAGCGGTTCTCCAGGGCGCTGTGAATGGACACGGGCTCTGGTGTCTTCCCGGGGAGCCTGCGGTTCCGAGGGGCCCCGCCAGGGCGAGGGAGCGCCTGGGGATGCCGAGCAGGATGCCGCCGCGGCGAGCCCCGGGTCTCCTCGGGCCGGGGAGGAGCGCTGGCCCAGCTGGGGGCGGTGCGAACGGTGGCCTGGCTGGGTGGGGCCGGCAGTGCCGCCAGTGTGCGCTGTGCCTGCCCCGTGCTCGTGCGGCCGCTCAGCCGGCCAGGACGGCGTGGGCACGCGGGCCCCCGAGCTTGCTCCGTGCCCTGCTGTCGCCGAGCTGAGTGTCTTCGTCCCTGTCCAAGACGGGGCCTGGCTCTTGCAGGGCGGTCACTTTCTGCTATTTCTACGTAAAGGGCAAAGCTGCCCGTCACAGCATCACGTGAGGGAGGTGGGTGGCCACAGCTCGCCTGAGGAGCCCGACACGTGCCCTGCCCCCTCTGCAGGGACTGGTGGGCAGGCCAGGGCTGGAAGAGACAAACCTATGAACCTTAGCCAGGCCAGGGGTGTAGCATCTGCGTAAACCCTTCCTCAAGACGTCAACAAGTAGGCGAGCCGGTACGGCGTCACCGTACCGTCCCCACATGCCCAATGGGCGGGACTGCCGACAGGTGAGCAGCCCCGACAGGTGAGCAGCCCGACTCGACCATCAGACTGAGACAGACACACTGCATGTGGCCTTGATGTCCCCTGGCCGGACTGTCCAGGGTCTGGGACAGTGTCCGAGGGCCTCCCCCTCCCCCCAGCATTTAGGCCCTCAGGGGAGGCCCCCCCCCCCACAGTCCTGTCGTGAGTGCACCTGCGCAGGAGCCCCTGGGGTGGTCTTCGATGCCCCCCAGCACCTGCCGAGCCCTGCCGCCGGCAGAATTACAGAGAAGGGCTCTAGTTGAACCTGCTGCACAAGCGTCTACTTTGGTGGACGCTCTCAAAGTTCCATCACCTCCGCAAGACTGACTCATGGGTTGTGTTCCCTGGAAAGCTCGCAGGAATAGCAGTGTCTGCCAGGGCCTAAAATTAGTCTTCGCATAGTGAGACAGAATGCAAGAACGCTGAGACAGAAAAACTATGTGTCTGTGGTCACCTGCGTCCCAGGGCCTGCCTGGCATCCTCCCCGGTGGGCACCAGGCTCAGGGAGGGGGCCATGGCTTCGGGGGAGCTGCCCTCCAGGACCGTCCTGGGCCTTGGGGGTGCTGTTAGGGTTGAGAGGGGCTCAGGGTTCAAGCCCTCCCCACCCTGCTCAGTCGGGTGGCCCTAGACCA
>NW_021145904.1:0-50000 GCF_002837175.3 Physeter macrocephalus | reverse complement strand
AACTGGGACAGGGATTGAGCAAAGCCCACTTGATTCTGTTGCCCAGACCAAACCCTGAGAATGGGATGGAGCCACCAAACAAGTAAGAAGAGGACAGGACCAGAGGCAATCTACACATCCTGTCTACTTAAAATCGTGGAGTGTGGGTTAATGTTTCTGTGTTTGAGGGACAATACAGAGGCAAAAGCATCAACCACAAAGGACTGTGAAAGAACACTGCTGAACATGGAAAGGGGATCAGCATTCTGCAACACTTGAGAGCAGGTGGTTGACAGCAGTTTCCTAAAGGAACCAGAAGACGTCAGGAAACAGTGTGGCAACCTTAACGGAAAGACGTGCTCTGCAAAACAGGAGCAGGAAAGCACAGGGCAGCCCCGACAGATGGGAAAAGGCAGCATGAGTGTATAAAAAACGGGACGTGGACGTGGATTGTGTAGTGCCTTGGATTGTGCAGCGCCTTTAATTTGTGGTCTCCAAAAAGATATGTCCAAGTCCTACCCCTTGGTAATTGCGAATGTAACCTTACTTGGGAAAAGGGTCTTTGCAGATATAATTAAGAATCTCAAGATGAGATCATCCTGGATGAACTGGGTGGGCCCTAAATCCAATGATAAGTGTCCATATTAGAGGAGAAACACAGACAGGAGAGAAACAGGAGGCGGCCGTGTGAAGGTAGCGGCAGAGACTGGAGTGATACAGCTACAAGCCAAGAAATGCCATAAGCCAGGAGAGGGGCATGGAGCAGATTCACCCTCAGAGCCTCCAGAAGGAACCAACCCTGCCAACATCTGGATTTCAGACTTCTGGCCTCCAGAACTGTGAGAGAACACATTTCCGTTGTGTTAAGCCACCCAGTTGTAGTCATTTCGTATAGCTGCCCTAGGAAACTAAGACAGATGGGGTTAGGAAAGATCGCAAGGAAAGAAAAAACATAGTAGCAGAGTTCAAGTCCATACTAGAGACAGTGAAAAGCGGAAATTGTAGTGCAGAAAATGCAATCAGTGATGGGGAGAGGCCAACCTTGAGACATTTTCTATAAAGTGTGGCAGAAATTGAGAGATGAAAACAAAGCGTGAGAAAGTGATGAGGATTAGCAGACAGCAAACACATAGCTGGGATTCTTGAAAAAAAGTCTAGAATAAGAGGTAGCTTAGAATATAATGAGGAAAACTCACCTGTGCCTTAAAACCAAACAAGAAGATCTGAATATGCAGATTGCAAAGGTTCACTGCATTCTGGGGGAAATAAATAGAGGCCTCTACTGAGACATTCTGGAAAACAATGTGATTTATACAAATAATGACAACTTGTATATGCCTCCAGGAAGGAAAGTGAGTTACTTACAAAAGAACAAACCCAGGCTGGTTTAGATTGTGACGTGCTAAGTGATGAGGGAGCCATGTTTATGAGGTTTGGGGGAAATACTGAGCACTTGTTACTGAAAGATATGCTCCCATCAGCTGGGAGTCTGAGAATGATAACCCCTGTGTCTTAAGAAGTCTGGGCATTAGCACTGAAACCAGCTAAAAAGCAGCAAGTCTAAAGATTTATTGTCAGTATCACTTCCAGACTAAAGACAAATATCAAAAATTGTTCTTAAATGACAAATCATAGAATGGAAAAATAATAATCTGACCATCTGAATCTAGAGCTTTAAGTCACATCAATGTGGATCAAAAGGGACCTGAGAGACCTCTTAAATAAGAGGGATTCAGGATGCACTGTTTCTCCTTGAATGATCAGGCAGCTACAAATGAAAGACTTTTTTCAATGTAAGGTAACTTCGAGTACAATTAGAAATGAAATAGCTACTAACCAAAGTCTGCAAAAGACTAAAGCAAAAATTCAAAGTCCATAAAACAAAATGCAGGAACAAAAGGAAGCAGCTGAGAGGATGAAGAGAAAAAGGCGGAGACAAGCTTTTCCATAGACGTGAGATGCGCAGGGTCAACGTTAACAATGAATGTAAATGCATGATGTTTTCCTAGTAAAATACCAAAGACTCTCAGGTTGGATAAAACAAAAACTAAGATGGAAATCTAACTATACAGTGCTTGTAAGAAATACACTTAAAACCAAAGGACATGAAACAGTTAAAAATAAAAGATTGAGCAAAGCTACATGAGACAAATTCAAGTCAAAGGAAAGCAAAGGTAGTAATATTCATATCAGACCAAGAATCACAGGCAAAAAGCATGAGATAGGACAGAGGTCCTCTGAATTGATAAAGAGTACAAGTCACAATAAAGATCTGATTGTCACAATCTTTTATGTCCTACATTGCATTAGACCTGACCAGAGGAAGTGATAACTTAGATACATAGAAAGGTAACAACAACAACAACAACAACAAACACTGGAGGAGACTTAACATACTTCTGTCTTTGACTTATTTATATAATGTTCTCCCCCTCCCATGTTTGTATAGGACTGGAAAAATATAATTATTAAGGTTGATTTAATAATTGAACTTTGTACCCGACAAATAAAAGATACTCATTTCTTTGCCAGAACCCATCAAACATTTATGAAAATTGATCATATATGAGGCCATAAAGAAAAATTCAATATAATCCCCAAAGCACATATAGTGAAAGCCCCATTCCTTTTTTTAAAAAATTGATTTATTTATTTTGTTTATTTATTTTTGGCTGTGTTGGGTCTTTGTTGCTGCGCACGGGCTTTCTCTGGGTGCGGTGAGCAGGGGCTACTCTTCGTTGTGGTGTGCGGGCTTCTCGTTGCGGTGGCTTCTCTTGTTGCGGAGCATGGGCTCTAGGTGCACGGGCTTCAGCAGTTGCGGCACATGGGCTCAGTAGTTGTGGCTCGCGTGCTCTAGAGCGCAGGCTCAGTAGCTGTGGCGCATAGACTTAGCTGTTCCGCAGCATGTGGGATCTTCCCGGACCCGGGCTTGAACCCGTGTCCCCTGCATTGGCAGGCAGATTCTTAACCACTGCACCACCAGGGAAGTCCCCGAAAGCCTCATTCTTTGACCACAATGCAGTTAAGCTAGGAATTATTAACAAATATTTAAATTAAAAAGCCAACCATTTGAAAACTAATAACCATTTTTGTAAATAACTCTAAATAAAACCTACATGGCAAGCTATTTTAAAATAACAATGCTGCAAATACCACATATCTGAACACATGGGAAGGTGGTTAAAATGTAACAGGGAGGAAAATTCATAGCTCACTGATGTGAATTTTTTAAGTAAGAAAGGGCGGAAGGCAAAAAAGATAAAAAGCAGAATTTAAGAAATTAGAGAAGAGAAAAATAGAAATAAAAGATAAATCGATGACGTGTTTTTTTGGACAGTCTAATAAATTAGGAAAACTTCTAGCAGATCCAATGATAGTAAGCAGAGAGAAATGAATGCACAATAGGAACAAAAATTTTTTTAATTAAATTATATTAAGTAAAACCTTATGATAATAAATTTGCAAATATGAATAAGCAGATATTTTTGTAGGAAAATACATATTACTAAAACCAATTCAACAAGTAGAAGAAAACCAAAAAAACCTATTACTGCAGAGTAAATTGAAAAGGTAGGTAAAGAGCTACTTCCTAGAGAAGTGTTGGTGCTGACACTTTTACTGGCAAATATTCAAATATTTCAAACATTCTGTTTCAGGATACAGGAAAGATAGAGAACTTCCCCAGCTATCTTAAAAATGCAGCATAACCTTAAAACGAAGAGTTGGCAGATAGCACAAAACTATAGACCAGTCCTGCTCACGAATATGACAAAAATCCTAAATAAAGCACCAGCAAATTATCCTGGTTGGGACTCTTTGTGGCAGAAGAAACAGAAATCTGCTCAAATGAGCTCAGAAAAGGGGAAGTTTCCTTATAAAGATTCGGAGCCCTCATGGAATTAAAGAGGGAGACATGTATAGCTGAGCTCCAGTGGAGACAGTAGCCATCAGGGCCTATGAATGCATGATTTCACCTTTTTCTTTACACTAGCATCCTCTGCTACTGATCAGACAGCCAATGCCAAATGACTTTTCAAGCCGACTATTAGGGTCTTTCAGGGTCCCAGGTCTAAACTTAGCAATGAAAGGATGCTTCCTTAACATGGTTCTGGTGACATCTGCAATGTTTGCCAATCTTTCCAGTCCTCCTTCTAGGCTGGGATTGCACTTTCCACTGGGGTTAAGCAGGGCCATGTGAGCTACGGTGTGCCACTTCTGGGTAGAAGCACTTAATTCCTGGTACAAGACTCTCCTATTCCATATCCCTTGCTTCAGTAAGCACAGGAGCATTTGGTGATGTGGAGGTGCAAAGCTGAGCCAGTCACAGCTGTCCTAGAGAACTGTCTGAACCCACAGCCAACTTAATATGAACAAGAAATAAACTTCTCTCAAGCCATGATATTTTGACATTTTGTTACTGCAGCATAATCTACTTATCCTGACTAATTCAGTGACAAAGAAGATCTATCTCAAGCCAAAAGCCAGTATCATATTTAATGGTAAAATACTGGAAGCATTCTGAGCCATGTCCAGAATCAGGCAAGGATGCTTAATAATGCCTCTATAATTTTACATGGCTCTGAAAGTTCGAGACAATGCAGTAAGACAAGAAACATATACAAAAGGACGACCACTAAAAAGAAGACAAAATTATTCTTATTTGTGGATAATTGTCTACTTGAAAGCCCAAAGGAAGCAAGTGAAAAAGTATTAGATATTAGGAGAGTTCTATGAAAGTAGTCAGTTATAAAATAAACATGCAAAAAATCAGTAGCTTTCTTCCCTCCCTCCTCTTTTTTGCTCTCTATTGGACTGATTGTGTTTTCTTTACTTCCCTTTTCACTCTGTTAGTATAAAAGTTATACATTCCATTTCTGCATTTTAGACGTTATCTTTAAATTTTTATCAGGCATAATTGACTTACTATAATCTAGATCAAAATTCTCCACCCTCCTCCTAGATAGTACAAAGTCTTATAGTGATTTAACTCCAATTATAGCTTCCAATCACCATGTATGATTTCCTAGTATTTTGGTTCCATCTTGTTTTGAGCCTACATTTGTTATTATTAATTTTTACAGCCAACTTTTATTTAGATTTTACCTACATTTTAATATCTTTGCTCATTGCTCATCACATACCTGATACAGGGTTTGATCTCCTTCCTCCTTAGATAATCCTTTATTAGTTCTTTCAGCAAAGCTCTGTGAGTGGTAAAGTTTCTCAGTCTTTGTCCAAAATGTCTTTATTTTGCTTTCACTCTTTAAAGGTAGTTTAGCTGAAAGACATTTTCCGTTGACAAATATTTTCTTTCATCATCTTGGATATATTACTACTGCATTTTCTTTTGGCCTTTATTGTTGTTGATGTTTTTTTGTTGTTTCTTTGCAGGCTGTGTGGGATTGTGGTCAAAGCGTATGACCTGGAGTTCTGGGCTGCCTAGGTCCACATCCTGGCCCTGCCATTAATAATTGTGTAATTTTGTGCCCAAGTATCTACTGCTCACAATTCTGCTGTTTGGGCTGGGATCAGCTGGGAAGTTCTTCTGCTAATCTTCCCTAGAGTCACTCATGTGGCTGTTCTCATCTGGGGCTTGAATGGGGTAAAGGGTTCAGATGGCCTCATTCAAAAGCCTGGCAGTTGGTGCTGGCTGTCAGGTAGGTCATCTCAATTCTCTTCCACCAGTATTCTACACTGGGTTTCTTGACAAGACGGCAGAAGCAATCTAAGACAGCAAAAGTAGAAGCTACGAGGCTCCTTAAGGTCTGGTTTTGGAAATCACACAACATCATCCTGGCTGCATTCTATCGGTCAAAGCAAGTCTCAAGGCCAGACCAGGCTCAAGGGTGGGGAAATAGACTAAGATTCTCCCTCCTGACAAGTGTGTCCTCTTTTTTTTTTTTTTTTTTTTGTGGTAGGCGGGCCTCCCACTGTTGTGGCCTCTCCCACTGTGGAGCGCAGGCTCCGGACGTGCCGGCCCAGCGGCCATGGCTCACGGGCCCAGCTGCTCCGCGGCATGTGGGATCCTCCCGGACCGGGGCACGAACCCGCGTCCCCCGCATCGGCAGGCGGACTCCCAACCACTGCGCCACCAGGGAAGCCCCACAAGTGTGTCCTCTTGAAGGCAGGAGCAGCAAAGTCACATCACAAAAGGGTACTGTCAAGGGGAAGGGTGATTCTTCAGGGGCCATTATTGTAACAAAAATCACTAAAGTAACATGAAGTAATAAAGATTAGCTAAACTTTCTGTGCCTCAATTTTCCATCCTTAAAAGGTTTAAGAGTGTTATTTTGAAGACATAAAGAGCTAATGTGAAAAGTGCTAAGAGCACAGTTTTTCCTTCTGGTTGCTTTAAGTAATTTTCTTTGTCTTTAGTATTACATATTTCGTATCTATATCTAGGTGTAGATTAACTGTTATTTATCCTTCTTGGAACTATTACACCTCTTAAATCTGAGGAGTTGTGTCTTTCATCACTATTGGAATATTCTCAGACATTATCATGTTGAATATGATCTCTCCTCCATTCTCCTCATAATCTCCCTTCTTCTAGGTCTTCTCTAAGACATATGTCAGACCTCCTCACTCTATCCTGTTTGCTTCTATTTTTGGTCCTTCTATCTTTTTATCTTTGTAGGCTGCATTCTGCGTAATCTTCTCAGTTCTATCTTTAAGTTCATGAACATTTGTTCAGCTGTGTCTAATCTGCTATTTAACACACCCATTGAAATTTTAGTTTCAGTGGCTGTTTTTCATTCTTAGATCTTTGTTTTCCTTCAAATATGCCTCTTTTTTAAGGTATCTTTTTATTTTCTTACGGTACCTTTTTTTCTTTTAATAATTTAACGCACACTTGGTTTATAGTCTCTTTCAGACTGTGCTATGATCTCAGTTTCACACTGTGCTAATTCTCCCTGTGGTAGATCATTTCCTCCTGTTGTTTCTATTTTTAGCTGTCAGCACCTCTTCACTGAGGATCTTGCCCCTTTTTGGGGTTGTATGTTATGGAATAGTTCCTGGCTCTGGTTTTCCCCTCCCAACTTCCAGGACCTGGGAGTTTCCCATTCTTTTTTTCCAAGATTAATTATTTCTGTTGCTGTGCTAAGTTTTGTTGATGTTCCTTAGCATCAGGAGTGAGGGGAGTGTCACCATTAGCTCAGTCTGCTAGGTCACTGGAACCAGAAGTCAAATTGAATATATTATAAAGGTATCATTTCAAATCAATAGGGAAAATATGAACTATTTATTAAGTGGTATTAAGACAACTGTTCAATAATGAGGGGGGAAAGCAATTCACCTTTACACCATCACTAAAATAAATTGCAGAGATAACAAAAAATTAAATATAAAAGTGAAACTGTAAAAGTGCTAGATGAAAATAATGTCAGTGGGAAAAGCCTGATGGTAAAATGCTCTCGAAGCTTTGACTACAAAAAAATTTAAAAGTTACGTACGTTGAAGAACTATGAAAAAACCCCCAAAGCAAGTGACCAATTAGGAAGATATTTACAAGATATAATAAAGGTTCAGTATCCTTAATCTACAAAGAGCTCTCGCACACGCAGAAGAAGACAATTAATACCTAATAAGGAATTGAGCAAAGGACATGAATCGGTAAAACCGTAAGAAAAATGACCACCAAGCATGTGAAATAAGAATTGCAAAATAAGAAAAACAAATGACCAGCGAGCAGATGAAAATACGTTTCTCTTCACTGATAGTAAAAGAAAAGAAAAGAAAAGAACAGAATGCACTTTGAAGCAAGAGATCCTTTTCACCTTATCCACTTGGCCAAACATTTCAAAAAGATTAGACTATCCTGTGTGGTGAGGGGAAAAAGGAATTTTACACGACGCTCTTTCCTTGGTAGGAGTGTGTGTGGGTTGAATGGTAGCCCCCTGAAGCCATGAGCATGTCCTAACGCCACAACCCATGAATGTTACCTCATTTGAAAAAAAGGGTCTTCGCCGATATAATTAAATTAAGGATCTTGAGATGAAGAGATCATCCTGGATTCTAGGACAATGTCCTTGTAAGAGGCATATGGGGAAAAAATAGACAGAGGAAGAGGTGATGTGACCACAGAGGCAGAGACTGGGGTGAGGGGGCTACGAGTCAACTGACAGAAACTAAGAGAGGGAATCCCCTGGCGCTCCAGTGGTTAGGACTCCACGCTTTCACTGCCAAGGGTGTGGGTTCGATCCCTAGTTGGGGAACTAAGATCCCACAAGCCACGTGGTGAGGGCCCCCCCAAAAAACCCCCCAAAAACCCCAAAAAGACCAAACACAACCAAACCTGACACCTTGATTTTGGACTTCTAGCCGCCAGAACTGTGAGGGAATAAATTTCTGTTATTTTAAGCCACCAAATTTGTGATAATTTGTCATGGCAGTCCTAGGACATTCACACAGTGTCATCAGAACATTTTCAGGAGGGCAACGTGGCAGTATGCAGACAGATGGGTCCTAAAACGTGCATACCTTTCCTAACATGGAAAACTTTTCTCCTAGAAATCACTCAAAATTAATAATTGAGCATTTGTTAAAGATCTCTCGGCAAGGATATTCACTAGAGGCTTCTTCGTTAAGGGAATTTGAATAAACAGCGTAAATGTTCAATGACAGAGGGTTGGCTAAGTAAATGATGGTTTAGCCGTATAACCATAAGGATAAAAAATAATAATACCCGCAGTGGATGGAATATTTGTGATGTGCTCCGCAAGGAATGAGTACTTTCTGTCTCTTGCCTCATGTAATTCTCACCACAAGGCTGTCAGGCACTCAGAAGGAGCCCCACCACACGGAGGAGGATGGCAAGGTCAGAGGGTGGAGGCCACCTGCCCGACGTGATGTAGCCAAGGGGCCAGGTTCCCGACCCCAAGCCCTGTACTGTGCACATGTCCACCACGCAACAAGATGACTCATGGTGCAGCCATCAGATCACCAGGTAACGGCACAGAAGGATCTTGGTGGCAGAGTGCCGGATGAAAAACAGCAGTCGAGCACGTCCTATTTTTGCAAAAATAAAAAGTGCGTTCAATGTGCAGAGAAGAAAGGCTGGAAGGATTTACTATGCACGTTAACGGGGAGGTTACCTCTGGGGATGGATTTGGCGATTTTGATTTTCTACACGGACATGCACAGCTTTGGTAATCAGAACAAAATAACGAAAAACCAAAACCACGCCACCGGGCCTGTGCTGACCAGACTGGCCTCTGACTTTGCTCTGGGAGACGGAGAACGGCCAGCGCCGCCGCGGAGGGACCCCAGGCGCCTGACTCTCCCCGCCCTTGGTCCTCTCCCCTCCGCTGCTGTCCACACCTTCCCTGCACCCGCTCTTCCGTGGGCATCGATTTTTCCATCCTTCAGAGAAGCGTCTGAGGAAAAGGAAAGAGCATCTCTGGATCAATGAGCAGAGCCCTGCAGCCAGGGTCAGGTGGTGTCGCGGTGGTCTGCGGGCTGTCTTGTCACTGCCCTGCCCAGGACTCAAGGGGGAGGTTGGCTGGTGGGGGGAGAGCGAGCCTGGCTGGGCTTCCCCAGTGGCCCCGTGAGCGCGCGTGTGTGCGCGCGCGCGCGTAGGATAGGCGTGGTGGTGGGGGGATACGTGAGATGTGTAATGGGGTGTGGGGCTGTATGCGGGGGAGCTGTGTGTGTGGATGAGATGGGGGTACAGTAGGGTCCGGGGTAGGGTGGGGGGTGGTTTTGCCCCCTGCCAGCTGCCAGGGCTGATCTTTGCCTAGAGAAACGGGGAGCGGCCCAAGCCCCCTCTGGCGGGCTCCCACCAACTCACCGTCATGGCTCCGTGAGGAAGGTACTGGTAGCCCCCCACTGCCCAGGTAGAGAAACTGAGGGCTGTGTGTGGTGAGAAAAGGAGAGACGGGGGTGGGGGTGGGGGGCGGGGGAGGGGAGAGAGAGCGTATCACTTGTGGCAGCTCCCAGACTGCGGACCAGACTCCTCTTTAAGGCACCAGCACTCACCTGTGCTGGGTGCTGGGAGTGGGGGCACAGACAGGAGACATCCGCCTTGGCCCCGCCCTTCGGGGCTCCCAGTGAGGGCAGGGAGTCGGTGTGTGGGCACTCTTGGGCCAGAGCTGGCCAGTCTGGGCCAGCAAACCACCCCGCCCTGCTCTTCAGGCCTGTCCGAGCTTCTCCCACCCATCACGCTAGCCTCTTCCTTCTGGTCAAACCCTCTCCTGGCTTGTCACTTGACCAGAGCCCGGTCCGCTCACTCATGAAACACGCCTGCTCTCGGAAGTCCCCACGGACCAGCCCCCAGCCCCACAGCTCTCCCTGTTCTTCTCCTCCAGGGCCCCGCTGACAAACATCCTTGAAGATTTTAGTCCACTGTTTCCCCATCTGTCTTCTCCCAGCCTAGACTGTGAGCTCCGAGAAAGTCAGGCTGAAACTGTGGGTCCTCTTGGCTGGGTGTGCTGTGCCCACCCCCTGACCAGGCACCGAAAATGGCTCAACATATGTTTGTTGCATGAATGAATGAACCATGATAATTGCTAAGAAAAGAAGTATGCAGATGGTCTATTATGAAGTTCTGTGAGCATGGATTGGGTTTGAGTCCGCGTGCACGTGCGCTGAGGTGTGCTCACGTGTGGGTACAGTGCATTCACGTACACGTGCACAAGCATGTGTGCGTGCACGTGTGCACAAGGCACCCAGTGCCTGCGTGTGTGTGTGTCACGCATGTGTGTGCACGTACTGGGGTCCGTGCGTTTCTATATGCCAGTGAGTGCAGGTGTGTGTTTACACCTGTGGCTGTTTATGCTACTTCTTGCTCAAGGCTGGAGGAACGTCATCATCCTTCTCTCACGTTTGTTCTCCGTGACCTGCAGCCGACCTTGCTGCTTTCTGCTTTCTGCAGCCTCCAATCCCAGCCCCAGCAAAGACCCTAGCTGCAGCGGGGCTTTGGCTCTAACATTCCAGCCCATTCCCGCACTCAAGGCCCAGACGTTCCCTGGAACACAACAAGCACGTCCTCTCGGCT
This sequence comes from Physeter macrocephalus, assembly GCF_002837175.3. Classification (NCBI taxonomy): domain Eukaryota; kingdom Metazoa; phylum Chordata; class Mammalia; order Artiodactyla; family Physeteridae; genus Physeter; species Physeter macrocephalus. The sequence continues at coordinate 39,025 of NW_021145904.1, read as the reverse complement.
GGACGCCTTTGCCTCTTTCGTCTTCTCACCTGTAAAGTGGACACCAAGCTCACAGACACGCATAAAAGGCATATGGCCCAGGGCCTGGCATATAGTGAGCGTTCGACAAATGTTTCCCACCACGATGCTTCTGACGGGGATGGTGGTGACGACCTTCCTCTGGTGGCTGCAGACCAGGGTGACCCAGAGGACGCGGGGAAGGTAAGCCAAAGCAGCGCCCTGCTGGGGCAGATGACTACATCCTGCCCTCCTGGCCATGGGCTCCCAGAAGATGCTGCGGTGGAAGGAACCAGGGCAATGAAGAGCAGATGTGCAGCCCCCGTGCTCATCCCAGAGCTGCTTCCCTGGCCCGCTGCGGTCAGGGCGCGTGGCTTCTCCCACAGCGGCTCTTCCGGCTGGCTCCACGCCAATCACACGTGAGGTACGTACTTGAAATCAAACCCCAGCTCCTCTTCGTGGCCTGCATACCCCTCCTTCCCTGTGCTGCAGCCGCACAACTGTCTTTCTGCTCTTCTTACACATGTTCCTGCCTCAGGGCCTTTGCATTTGCCATTCCCTCTATCTGGTGTACTGGGTCTCCACATGGTCTTAGGGCTGGCCCCCCGCTCATCCTTCAGCTCAGAGGCCCCCTCCTCAGTACCCCCAGTCACGCACCATCACACCACTTATCAACAACTAACATTATCTTAAAACGTGCATTTATCGGGCTATTGTTTGTGTCTTAATCACCACCTGGAAGGTACTCAACAAAGATCTGTAGGAAGGGAGAGAGGGAGGGGCCTGGCTCCCGGGATCCAAACCTCATAATTCTATTTATTTAGCACTTACTATGCGCCAGGGTGCAGCCCAAAGTCTAGCCAGCTGGGTGACCCGGGGCAGCCTGCCCTACCTCTCAGGCCTCAGTTTCTCCATCTTTAGAGTGAAAGGCAGCCCCAAGTCTCTTGAGGGATCCTCACCTCCATTTTCATGGTGTCTCCAGCTCTCTGCAAGCTGGCAGTGTGCAGAGCCTGGGAATGTGAGGCCTCTGGGGTCCGCAGCCTCCTGAGCCTGCCCTGCTCTCCCGCAACTTTTCAGTCCAACTTCACCTCCCCTGGAATGCCTCCTGCCTCAGGCCTCTTCGGAGCTCTCAGCACACCGTATTTTGATTGTTTACTTCTCTGGCTCCCATTAGGCTATGAGTTCTGGGAGGCCTGGGACAGGTGTTTCTTTCAGCATCCTAGCTCAGAAGGGGACGCCGCGCAGGACCCCGGAAACTTACCCAGCTGAGACAAGGTCTGGGATGGGTCATCCAACTCTGCCACCAATTTGCTCACCCCTGGGAAGAAGCCACGCCCTTCTCTGTGTCTTCAGAAACATTGGTGCTATTTACTGCCCACCAAGAGCTCCAGACTTTGCAGCCCTTGCAATACTATTCACAGCTTCTACCTGACGTCTGTCCAAAAGGCCCGACTCGATGAGCACCCCAGCCTCTGTGCCTTTTTTGTTGAAACGGGGTCTGGTTTCTGAGTGTGTTTCAGCTGTGAGGGTCCCTGGGGCGCCTCTGCAGGAGGCGGTGCGGGAATGGGAGAACACTACGTGGGCAACCAGCTTCCCTGTCTGCGCTCTTCCCACCCAAGCCCCAGGGGTGGAAAACAGTCCACACTCGCCAGAAAAACTGACTCGGCTGCCGAGCTGGAAAAGCTGGTTCTGGAAGGGAAGGATGGGGGAGGGGGGCTTCCGAGGCCCCAGGGCCGCTGTCTGGGAGCTGTTCTCACCAATCAAGTGGCCCTTGGCCTCCCAGGACGGTCACTTGGAGGTTCTCTCTCTGGGAGACGGGCTCTGGCCAAGGCCACCTGAGCAACGACCACTGCAGGGTCTTTGGCGTTCCAGGGAGCCGCCGGGAAGGGCAGTCCGTGCAGACGGTGGGGAAGGGGAGGGGGCGAAAGGGCTCAAACGCTACGGGCCCTTCGGGCTCTGGGCTAAAGCCCGGGCCTACCAGCAGGACTTGGCCAGCGCCCGGGGCCGCGGGGTTCGGCCGGCACGCATCCGAGCACCGCTGGGTGCCTGCCCAGCCCTGTGCCGGCCGGGGCGAGAAGAGGCGGAGGCGGCCCGAACCAGGGGAAGGGGAGGGAGCCTGGCCGCCGCTGGGCCTCGGGGACGCGAGCGATCCCAGCGACCGCCTGGCCCAGAGTGGCGATTCCTCCGCGGGGCCGCCAAGCACGCGCCCAGCTGCCGGGAACGCGCCGCGTGCGTGCGCCCAGCCCGCCGCCACCGGCATCAATTCCCGAGATGTCTGTGCATGTCTTTTTCTTTCACTAGAGGTTGCTCACTTTCACTTCTTGCTTCCTTTCCGCTCCTCCGCCAGCTCCGTGAGCGCGTGTGCGTGTGGTGGGGGGAGCGCGCCTGTCCGCGCGCTCCCCCCGGCGGACGCTCACCCCGCCCGCGAGCAGGGCGCTCGGGATCGCCGGGTCCCCGCCGCCTGGCGTCAGGCGCGACGTGGCCCAGCCGCCTAGCCCCCTACGGGAGCGTGAGAACCGGTTCCGACAGCCCCCCAAGCCCTGACCGCCCTGCGTTGCCCTGGAAGATGGGGGTCCCAGGTGGAGCAGGCCGGAGAAAAGGCCTGGCCTCATCGCTGCGTCCCCCCTGCGCCCTCACCGACTTCTCTCACTTTCTGGGTCTTTAAAAAAAAGTAACAATTCGCCCCTGAAGCTGCTCCTACTTCTCCTGACTCCAGAGGCATCTCTCTGGGCCTCTCCACTCCAAACAGGAAACCAAGGCCAGGATGGATGGAGCCTTGCTTCACTGAGCAGGAAGCCACATCCTGTGGAGGCCAGAGCCTTTTGCTTGAGAAAGTAGGATTTGGATGGGGCTGAGAAGGGCCTCTTCTGCTTCCTTTCTGGGCCCAGCCTGCTGGCCTCCTTACTGTTCTTTTAGTGCATCTTGTGCGGGGGTCCCACCTCAGGGCCTTTGCACAGGCTCTGGGCTCCAACGGGCCAGAGACCTCCATTCCTCACTAGCTGTGTGACTTTAGGCAAATGACCTAACCTCTATGAACCTTCATTTCCTTGCCTGTAAAATGGGCTCCTAATAGGATGTTTGAACGTTCAAAGTGATGACCAAGGACTGAGCAGTTAGGGCACAGGGAAGGACGTTTGGTGGGCCCAGGGCAGATGTGGGGATCGGGCAGAAGCCCAACCCCTTGGCTGGGATACCTCCCCTCACTCCTTCAGGGAACCTCTTTACCACCCATCTCCCCAGTCCCTGCCAGGTCTTCTCAAGGCCTCATTGGCTGAACTTCACCCAAAATAATTCCCTGCCCCAACTCCTGCTGTGAGGACCAGCAGGAGGCAATAGAGAGGGGACCAGGTCAGGAGGCAGGAGAACTGGGTTCAAATTCTAGCAAATTCTGCCTCACTGTGTGATTGTGAGCGAGTTGCTTGGCGTCTCTGTGCCTAAATTTCTTTCAGTGTGAAACTGAGGCAGAAGGCTGTCTGGCCTACATCTCAGGACCCTTGGTAGACAAAGCAGGCTGTGGGTGGGATGTCATTCCAAGAAGTGAAAAGCCTCAGATAGAAGCATGTTGCTGCTGTAATTTACACCCATCCTCAGAGCATCAGCTCAGGCTTGAGGAATCAACTTGTCAGCTGGATCTGAGGGGTCCCTGCCACCTGTGCTAATGGAAGGTGGCTGGAAGGCTGCTTCCAAGAAATGTACAGATTGAGGGGTTCTGCCACTCACAGCTGGCCTTAGTCATCAGTTCCAACAATGGGGGTGCTTGAGGCACTGTAAGCCCCTGAAGGGAGTATACTGCGGGGAGAAGCATCATACACTTCCCTGATGAGTAAGGCCTGGGCCATGGGCTACGGTCGGTTACCTTCCTCAGCCCTGCCACTTGGCCCCCACCTTGACTCTCCTTTGCCTCAGTTTCTTCCTCCTAAGTGCCAGCCCCTGAAAGTCCCCACGTGGGCTCCGTAGAAGCCACCGGTGCCCCAGGTTAAAGCTGCTATCTTTCCCCCCCAGTTCACTCCTCCTTTATTACTGAGATCATCACATGCTGGGAATCGCCACCGATTCTTCAAGCCACACGCCCATGGCCAACTTGTTTGCTCCACATAGAAACACCAGCATTGATTTTGCTGCATATTCATTGTAAAACTGCAAACGATATAAAACACGTACATTGATGAATGGAAGTTCCCTCATTATTTGCCCTCCAAAAATAGCTACTGCCCACGTTTGGTGAATTCTGGTATCTGTTTAGACTCTCTGAGTTATAACAGGCAGAAAATCCAATCAAAATAGGAATTACGGGCTCATGTAATAGAACAATGCAGAGGTGGCTGTGGGTTTCAGGCATGGTTTGATCCAGAGGTTCATGATGTTATTGAGGCTCTGGCTTGACTTCTCTGCAGTTCTTTTCCCTCTGCCCTCCTCATGGTGTCAGCTGGTCCAGTTAGGGTGGTAGCAGTGGCTGCTGGGGTCTCAAATGTTAAACTCACACTGCACCATCAGAGGAGGCAAGACCAGCTCATTCTTGGTTCCCAAGTAAGAGTGAGGAACCCTGTTTCTCAGAGGTGTTCTGACCCAGCCTGGAGGGGGTCAAAGAAGACTTCCTGGAGGAGGTGGGGCCTGAACTCATGTTGAAGAGCCACCTGTCAGGAGAGTTGGGGCCCCTGTTATGTATGAGAAAGCAAAGTGCCCTTTCACCTCTATTGAAACCTGAGGCTCAGAAAAGTTAAGTCGTGGGACTGAAGAGGCTGAAGTGGTCCAGTGGGATCGCGTGAAACTGGTCAACAGGTCAAGCTCCCATTTTGCAGACAGATCTGGGCCGGAGCCTCAGGTTGTGTGGCCTCAGGCAAGCCGTCCTCATCTCCCTGAACCTCAGCTTGCTTCCTCACTGTGAAATGAAGGCAGCAACAGACCAGCCTTTGGGGTTATTAGTAGGGTTAAGGCCCATCCCTCATATGCACTCAGGAAACATGACTTGCTATTCATATTGTTGTTATTGGTGCCTTTGTTATTATGGCCACTTTGATAGAGACGCCTTAGCACAGTGCCAGGTACCCAGCAGGTGCCCAGGAAATAATAGCTGGGACCCTGCTCATTATCCCCAGCTCCCTGGGGCAGAGCAGATGTGGCTGGGCCCACCCAAAGCCCACTTGCCCAGCAGAGTGACACCGCCACCGTCAATGAGCAAAGAAGGTGAGTGGTGGGACAGGCCCAGCCTGGGCCCAAGCTCGTGGGGAGCTGGTCTCTCCAGCAAGGTCCTTCCTGCACCTGCTCGCAACCCGCCCACGCCAGTCTTAGGGAGGTTTCTGGGCTGGGAGGGGTTGCCCCACTCCCTCCATCCGTCCGAGCCTGGCTGTGTGTCTGGCTGACCCGCTGTGTGTCTCTCCCTGGCAGGTGAGCCATTAAGCACCAGGGCCCCGAAAGCACTGGCCTGCAGTCTCAGCATTAAGTGTATTCACAGCCATTAGCAAGAGGCCCCAGCCTGGCCAGTCAGGGTGAATCCTCAGCCCACCCCTTGCCCCCGCTCCCTGGGGGTTGCCTGTTAAAGCTCCATCCTTGGAGGGGAGAACAGAGACTGAGAAGAAAACATGGGGCTTCTAGGGCCCACGTGGACATTTGTGTAGGTTGTTCACTGCACAAAGGTGCTGCTCAGGGGGCAAGTGGAGCTGCAGTTCAGCCAGCCCTCCGCTTCCCAGGCTGTGGGACCTGGCTCAGGCTGCATTCCACACAGGAGGTGGTGCCCTTTTCTAATCCGTTCAAAGGAGCCTTAGGGGAGAGCTGTGGCCTGCGTGGGCTGCAGAAAGAAGCTATCTGAGAACTCGGGGCCTTATGTAGTCTTTTTTTTAAATTGCATTTGTAGGGACATCTTTTTAGAGTACAGTTCTATGACTTTTATCATGTGTATAACTTTGTATAACCACCACCACAAGTAGGATACAAAACAGTTCTATCACCCCAAAAAACTCCCTTGTGCTCTCCTTTCGTAGTCACGTCCTCCCCTTGCTCCTAATCCCTGGCAACCACAGATCTGGTCTCCATCATTTGTCTCTTAGAAAATGGAATCATGCAGTATGTGATATTTTGAGACTGGCCTTTTGCGCTCAGCATAGTGGCCTTGAGATCCATGCAAGGTGATGCGTGTATCAATAGTTTGTTCCTTTTCATTGCTGAATAATAGTCCACGGTCGGGATGTACCATTTTATCCATTCGCCCACCAAAGGAATTTGGGTTGTTTCCACTTTGGGGCTTCTACAAATAGAGCTGCTATGAACATCCATGCCTCTGTGACTATGAACATGCCTGTCTCTGCATGGACCTAAGTTTTCATTTCTCTGGGATAAATGTCCAGGAGTAGTACAGCTGCATCCTAGGGCAAGAATATGATTAACTTTTTAAGAACCTGCCAGACTGTCTTCCAGAGTGACTATCCTGTTGTGCATCCGTATCTATAATGTATGAGAGTTCCAGTTGCTCTGGACTCGTCAGCACTTGACATTGTCAGTTTTTTTTATTTTAGCCATCCCAGTGGGTGTGAAGCAGTACCGCATTACACTTTTAATTTTCATGTGTCCCTGATGGTTAACGGTATTGAGTATTTTTTCATGCATTTATCTGTCATCTGATAGATCTCTGATGAAGTGTCTATACAAGTCTTTTGCCTATTTTTCAATTGGACTATTGTGAAACTATTGAGTTTTGATGGTTCTTTATATATTCTGGATACAAGTCCTTTGTCAAATATGTGATTTGCAAATATTTTCTCACAATCTGTGGCTTGTCTTTTCATTCCCTTAACAGTTTCTTTTACAGAACAAAAGTGTTAAATTTTGATGATTTATCCATTTTTTTTCTTTTGTGGATTGTACTTTATTGTTATGTCTGAGGACTCTGCCTAATCCCAAGTCCCAGAGATTTTTCTCCTATGTTTTCTGAAAGTTTTATGTTAGAGATTTAGGTCTATGATCCACCGTGAGTTGATTTTTTCTTTTTTTTAAAATATGGGGTGAGGTAAGGGTCAAGATTCCTTTTTTTTTTTTTTTTTGCATGTGTCCCACAGTATTTATTAAATTAATGAATGAAAGGCACAAAGGATCAGGTAGCAAGGCTAGCAAAATGGGGGAGATCAAGATTGTGTACTAGTCAATGGATAAAGGATTTTTTTTCAGCCAATGATGTTAAAACCACTGGACATTCATTAAAAGAAAAAAAAGGAACCTCAACCTAAATCTCAAATCTTATACAAAAAAATGACTCTCAGTGGATCACAGATTTAAATGTAAAAGGTAAAGGACTCCAGCAAACCCATCTATGTCGTAGGAGATTCCCAGCCCAGCTCCGCTGTCGGATGACGTAGGAGTGGTGAGAATTATATGAGCATATCGGGTAAGTCAAGTGAGAACCTTCTATGGCCACCCCTGACCTGTCCAGGGTTTGAGAGAACCAACATTTATCAAACGTGAACCCTGCACCAAGTGTTCCACTGAATGCTTTCTTTGCATCCTCTCATTTAAACCTAAAACAAATCAATAAACTTTTAGAGGTTGGTGTTTTTGTGCCCACTCTATGGATAAGGAAATTGAGCTCAGAGAGGTTAAGAAACTTGCCTAAAGTCACAAAGTAAATGGGGGAGCGAGGTTTTAACCCAGGGTGTCCACCTCTGCTAGAGGCAGGCAGGGCACAGTTGGGACAAGCTAATGTAGAGCTACACTGTTGCTCTATCACGTGGTTATGGGGCCTTGGTTGGGGTGGGGGCGGGTAGGCTTTTCTCCCGGGATTCTGGGGAGATTAGAGGCCCCCATTCTCTGGAGAGCGTTAGCTGAGTCCCCTTCATGCTGATGCCTCCTCCTGGATGGCTCTTGTTTGCGGGCACTCACCAAACCCATCCCCAACACACGGAACCGTGATGGCTGACGCCTCCAGGCGGCGCATGCGCATGACGGCATATGCTGCCGTCAGCGCAGTACAGCTGCATCATGGGGCAAGAATATGATTGACTTTTTAAGAACCTGCCAGACTGTCTTCCAGCCCAGTCCTGGGCTGATAGGATCTTCTTCCCTGCGCTAGGGCTCCCTGCCTCCTGTGACTGGTCATTCCAGCCCATCGGCCTTTCCCTCGTTCCTAGTGCATCCCCACCCCCACCCCTTGCCCAGCCGGTAACCCCCTGCTTAGGGGGCCCGCTCCACTTCTTCTCACTTGTTTAAACATGACTGCTGTTTCAGCATTCAGCTCAAGTGATGCCTTCCCAGCAGCTCCTCCGAGCTCTCCCTCTTCCTGCTGCTGATAAATACAGTCTAGTCCCATATGGTCTGAAAAGCTGGCATTTGGCAACATAGCCTTCTAGAGATGCATGGGCCTCTCTCGAGCCTTCTAGATGCACCTAGAGATGCATCTGGGAGCAGCCTCAGCCCCACATAGATTGTGAGGGCAGGGACTGAGTCTTTTTTTTTTGGCCGTGCCACACAGCTTGTGGGATCTCGGTTCCCCGACCAGGGATTGAACCCAGGCCACACGGCAGTGAAAGCCCGGAATCCTAACCACTAGGCCACCGGGGAACTCCCTGGGGGCTGAGTCTTAATCCCCTCTGCTGGGCCCAGAGGAGACTGGCTCCCAGCCCACGGCTCAGGGTCCATCAGACCCGTCTCTGCCACCTCCTTGCTGTGTGACTCAGTGTCTGGCATGCCATAAACTCTCCATCGATGGGAAGAGTTGCTGCTGTTGCTTTTGGGGCTGTTATTTTTATTCCCAGGATGCCTCCTAGAGCGGTGTAGCCAGGTATGGACGGTGAGGGGGTCTGCTGCTCTCGGAGGGAAGCAAAGTCCTACTGCAGCAGGAAACCTTCCCTCCACCCCACCCCCACCCCCGAACAAGCCCACCACACCCTGCGGGCTCCACGCAGCTCCCTCCAGCCAGGGCTGCAGGCTCCTAGGGGCAGGGTGGGGGCGGGGAGAGGGACCAGCTTTTAATTCTTTTCCCCCTTCATAGCCTGGAGTTGACCCTCGGAGTGACACTGAAGGGGCCCCAGGGAGGCTGGCTGGGGTCAGGCAGAGGGAAGCAGCCTCTTGCCTAATGAAGTCTGCCCAGAGCCCGGACCTCCTGCAGCCTAATTAGATTTTATGATCCTGAAGGAGGCACCCTGGATCCTTGCTCACCTCCAAACCTCATCAGCACCCGCCTTGTCCAGTCCAGGCCCTGCATCTCAAACACAGCTCCTGCTGGCCACCTGCCACTGTCCCTGGCCTCCGACCTCTCCCACCTGGACGCTGCTCCTGCCGCCTCTCCTGTCTCGCCCACTCTTGATCAATGCTGGGGATATCTTTCTAGAACGCAAATCAGATCGTGTTCCCCTCCCCCCTCCCCCCACCCGCAGACTCCCACTCCCTTCAACAGGGGCCTCTCCATCTTTTTATTCACAATTATCACCTGGTGATCCTGTTAAAATGTAGAGGTATTGGGACCCATCCCCCAAGAGTATGACTTCCTGGGTCTGGAGCAGGGCCCGGGAACCTGCATTTCACAGGTCCCCCTTTAGGGCTGGGGACAGGAGCCCAGGGCGTGGCTCTACTCATACTCTCACATTCTGGCTCAAAACCCTGAGGCCACAAGGATATAAATGTGAACCTGGCCTTCCGGAGCACTGTGAAGGTGTGCCTTCAAGGAAGGCGGCTAGAACAGGTTTGCACAGAGCAGTTTTCTAGCCAGGTTACTAACTTGTAAATGTCTAGACAGTTGGTACATGGACCTCCATTTGGCCTTGGGTCCCACAAATTTGAGGAGTAGTCCTGCTTGGCTCTCAGCTCTTTATTGCCTCATCTGCAGGAAAAGCTCCAGGGGGCTCAGCTTGGCTCAGCTCTGACCCCCTCCCTTCTCCACATTACCCTCCAGCATCTAGCTTCTGGTCTTCGAAAGCACCAGGCAGCTTATCACCTCTGTGCCTTTGTACATGTTCCCTCTGTCTGGAACGCTCTTCTCCCACTTGTCCCCTTGGAGAACTCCTATTCATCCCTCAAAACCCAATTTAGATTCCATGATTCCTGAGGGCCCCTCTGTGCCCTCGCCCCCTTCTCTGGTTGCACATACCCTGCTTTGCTATAACTATTTTGTTTGGTTCCTTTCCTGGAGGCGGTTTATCATCTTTGCCATAATGCTTTTAGATTTGGGAGACTTCGTTTTGCCTCTGGCCCTGATACTTACCAGGGCTCTGAACTTGGATGTTGTCTACCCACCTCTCTGAGACCTTTTCATTACTGATAAAACGGGGATTAAGATATTACCCTCTGCATTGTGTTGCTTTGATGTTTAAATAAGATCACACACGTGTGGGGCTTGGCACGGTGCATGGCACAGAGTTACTGCTTCGTCATTTTGACGTCTTTCCTGATGTCGGGCAAGTTCTGTGAGACCAGGGAGTGCATCTCCTCATCTTTGGACCCTTGGGAGTCCAGGATGGGACTACTCCCAGAGTAGACCCCAGGGGGACAAGTTGCTGGGTAGCTCAGGGCTCTGCTGTTCTGCCCTGTCTCTGGAAACTGTCCCCACTTTGAGTGCCATCTTTGACCGTGCTTAGGGAAAGGGCCTCGTGTCCCTCTAGGGACATTCACTGGAAGTGAGAAAAGCCAGCAGGGCCCATGGGGTGAGAGAAGCAGGGACGGGGGCGGATGCTCAGCCCCAGCTTAGGAGAACAGCTGTGAAGTCTGGTGTGTGTTCCAGGGTGCCGGCCCCCATCCCATCTCCTAGGGTCCTGCCCAGTGTCGGCGGGGAGACAGCGTGCCCGGGAGGCACGAGGACTGGCCCCAGCTGCAGAGCTGGAGTGAGAATCTCTTGATCTCTTGGCTGCACCAAGAGGCGGAGGCAGCCGGGGCCCTGGAGATGGTCTCCATGACAACTGCTGCCACTCACTCCCCATCTCGGATGTAAATTAGTTACAATTTTATTAGTGTGCAGAATTTCAAGAGGCCGGATCCTGCCTTGGAAGGGAAAAGGATGGTGGGGGGGACAGGGAAGAGTCTTCAAATGCTTCCTACTCCCGCAAGGGCCCCAAACCCCAGGGTAGGTCCGTGGAGACTGAACTGGGCCGCACGCCCTCATTTGTCCGGCCTGTCAGCCGGTCTGGACTGGGAGAGTCCGCCTGTCTCTGGAGAGGAGGGGACACACAGGCCCAGAGCACCAGGAGTGAGCCCCGTGCTTCTCGAGCCTTGTCTGGCCTCCTCCTTTTGGCAGCCTGTCCGCCTCCCCACTTGTCAGGGGAGGCGGCTGAGGGCCACAGGGGTCATTAGCTGGTCCGAGGGTGCCCGGCTTGTCACGACCAGGCTCTGCTCTCCCCCTCTGCTCAGCTGCCTCCCGATGGGGGGTCAGAGGTCACTGAGACGCTGCTGGGCACCAAGGCAGGCAGGTGAGGACATTGCCAAGAGTTTGGGTTTCTGAGCAAACGTGGGGCCCTGGGCGCCAGGAGTCAGCATGCGGGGCTGCTGCAGATGTGGCCGGGCGACGCCCGAGTCACGGCTTCCTGACGTTCGATGATCTGAATCACACGTGCAGATACACACGCGTGCACACGCACACATTCCCCCCCCCCAAGGAGGGCAAAAAGGGACAAATGTGTCTTTTTCCTAAGGCTGTTGTCAAAATTAGTTGCATCTCCCAAGGCACATCGCACCGTGTGTGCCCCTCAGGTGGTACCACTCCCTCCGCTGCGGAGATCAAGCTCTGGAGGGTAGGGCCCAAAGAAGCAGCAGACCAGCAACGCCCCCTGGGCTCCTAATTGGGGCTGGCTTGGTGGTGGGCACTGAGGTGCCCTCCCAAGGGCAGAGGAGTTGGCACTGCAGGGGCAGGGGGTGGTGCCGAGGGACAGAGGGCAGGAGGGGATGAGGGAAAACTCCAGGCAGGTGTGAACGGCCGAGCCAACGAAGGAAAGAAAGCCGAATACAGGCTTGGAGGCACGCGAGGACGGATGGAAAATGGATGGGGGGCTGGACAGGGGACTAGATGGGGATGAATCGGAGATGGATGGGAGGCTGATGGGAGGTTGGATAGGAAGCTGGATGGGACCAGGTTGGGAAGATGGATAAGCTGGATGGACGATGGACAGGAGGAAGGATGAAAGGGCAGGTGGGGGGCTGTTTCACGCAGCGGTTAGGCTTGTGGGCTGCGGCCACACGCGCTGGGATCCAAGCCCCAGCTAGTCCATCTAGTAGTGCTGTCACCTTGGACAAGTTTTCACAATCTCTCTGAGGCTCAGTGTTCCAGACGGGAGGGTGGATGCAGGATCAGTGGAAGAAGCAGTAAACTGGGGGCTCATGCATGTAAAGCACACAGCAAGTGCTTAATAAATGTTCACGCTATCATTTCATCCCCGAATCCCGAACTCAGCCTTGGGGACATGGTGGTGAGTAAAGAAATGCTGGGGCTGCCCTCGGGGGCTCGTCGGGCGAGGTGATCAGTCCTGATGCAGGGCCCCTTGGGGTGGAGAGAGAAGGAGGGGAAGGGGGGAGGAGAGGGGTCAGGGTTATGGGATCTGTGTCCCTGGGGTCTCAGGACAGGGTCAGGGCGTTGGCAGCGTTCGGGTGAAAGAGAAGAGGGCCTGGCTCTGGAGGTGCCAGTGCAGGGCCGGAGGGAAGCCAGAAGCAGGGGCGAGGAGGGCGACTGTGGTTCACGCGGGGAAGAGGCAGCGTGGACAAGGTGGAGCCAGACAAGCTGCTTTTCAACAGGGGGTGCTACTCCTACTGTCTCTCCCTCGCGCAGTCAGTAACCAGGACCTGGCCCACCCCCGCCTCTGGACCTCAGTTTCCCCAGGTGTACGTGGGCTGGAAGATTCCTAAAGGTGCTTCCAGATTTGGGGACAGTCTGAGCCTCATCCGGGTGGATGGTAGCGTGGACCTCTCGCTCCTCCTCGCGAGTGAGCCAGCCATGGTGGCCGGCCCCTCCTAAATGGACTAGCTGGGGTTTGAATCCCAGCCCACGTGGCCGCAGCCCACAAGCCTAACCGCTGCGTGAAACAGCCCCTCCTGACAGGGATGGAGAAGCACCAGCCAGGCCACAGGCCTGCCCTCCCGAGGTCCAGCCCGCATGTGTGAGAGAGAGGAAAGTATTAGGGAAGGATCTACAGGAGGAGAGCGTCCTGCTGCTTCGACAGGGCTCTGTGTCTGTGGCACTGTCCATCTGTGATTAGATCGTGGCCCAGAGGCTGAGCAGACCCTGTGGCAAACAGGCCCCGGTGACCCTGTCCTGGACACATGCCCTTATCGATAAACCACCGATTCTACAGAGACAGCGAGGCCCCTCTCTAACTCCACGCTGCCGGTTCCGACGTCCGCGTGAGGGTGACGGGATCCCTGAGCTTCCCCCGGGTTCAGTGTCTGGCACCAGGTGCGTGGTAGATTCCCTGTGAGGCCAGGCCACCTGCCCATCTCCCATCACGTGGAGACAGAAGCCCACGGAGCGAGGTGGCAGCTCCGGCTGGCTCCCCCGCCATCCCTCCTCCTCCATCCCCCATCTCACAACTCACCATATTTTGTGGCCCGAGGGCTGAGAATCCTAACAGGCAAGAGCAGGGATGGGCCCGCCCACCCTGTTCCAGTCACGTGTCTTGCTAACTATGCCGCACACCGGAAAACTTAATTAAATCGATGCTTGGTGTGTAATTTCAACTAGTTTGGAAGCAGGGGGAAATCACACGAACAGGCGCACGGCCCTGCCAGCCTGCGCCACCTTTGGCAAAATCCGGCTGGGCCCGGGATGCTGAGGGTTACGGCACTTGTCCTGTCCGGCTCAGCTGTGGTGAAAACGCCTATTTCCCTCTGAGCCCCCAGAGGAAGCTCTGCTCCCTGGACTTCCCAGCCCTAGAGACACACACACACACGTACGCACATAAACACACACACACAAACACACACGTTCGCATACACGCACACCAGGAACTGCAGGAGGGAGCTAGATAGCCAAGGGGACAGGGAAGGTGGGAAAACCCTTTGAAGCAAGGGCTGCATTCACGGTTAGCAAGACTGGAGGATAAAAACATGAGGAAATACAAGGAAAGGCCAGATACATAGAAATAAAATCCTCCTCCTCCTCCTCCTTCTTTCTGTCCCTCTTTGGGTGACACCCCTGCTCTGTGTTTTGCACATGAGGTTGCCCAGCTGCAGGCTGTGTCCCCCCCTTGGGGACCAGGGTGGTCCGAGCGGGCAGGGAGGAGCTGGGCACGCTTCTGTTTGATCCTGGTGTGGGGTTTGGAACCGGGTACCCTGTCAGCGAAGAGAATGCGAAGAAAAACAAGAGAGGCATTCCTCAGCAGTGGGAGAAGCTTCCAGAAGTCACCATTTACTCAGCTTCTTCAGCCATAGCACTTAGCGGGAGCTGGCGTGGGCCAGGCACCTGGTGCGCTGCGCACGGGTCAGACAGGCCCTGCTCCAGATGACTTGCCGTCCAGGGCAGGAGATGCGGAGGGAACGAGGCAGCTGCGGAGATAGAGGGGGCCGCGGGCCAAGGCCTGCTGGAGAGTCCCTGTGCCGGGCGTGGTACCAACAGCTGGCAGCGTTACTTCTGACCCCTCATACAACAGCCTCCGGAGGCAGCTGCCATCCCCGTTACAGCCTGGGGAAATAGAGGCACGGACAGTGAAGTCACTGCCCAGGGTTCCCTGCTTGTAAACATCGCAGCTGGACTGTAAGCAGCGGCCTCTCACTGGATTATATCTGCTGTGGAGAAACAAGGCTGCAGGGAAGGGTGGTGAAGGAGGCCCTCTCTGGGGAGGGGGCTTTTGAGCTGGGGCTGACGGACTGTGTTTGCTCTGGGCTGGGCACCAGGCATCCCACCAAGACCTCACCGGGGCCCCATTTTAGAGATTAGGAGACTGAGGCACAGAGGTTAAGGGATGGGCCTAGGTTCTCAAGGCCAGGGAGAACGGCTCGGGGCTCTCAGGACCTCAATCTGCCCCCAGCCCACCTGGCCATCCTGCCCCAACAAGGTGGTGGCCGCTTCCTGGCTCAGAATGAAAAAGACGGGTGAATGAGAGGAAAGAGGCCTTGCTTCTCAGAGGTGTGAGGTGCTTCTCCCAGTGTCACCGGGCCCTGCATGGCCTGACTGTCTGTCCAAGATGCTGGCGCATCTGCCCACTGCCAGGGGGATGGCCCTGCAGGCGGCAGGTTGCAATGCGCTGGGACTGCGGGCCCCCATGCTGCTAAGGAACCAAGGAGGGGTGGCTCTCACTCCCACAGCTCCCGGGCCCCGGGGTCCCTCGGCCTCCCTGCCTCCTCCATCCACCCAGCCCTTGCTAACCCTGGCCCAGGAGCCGCAGGAGAGCCCCGGGTACCTGCTCGGATTGCTGTCAGCCGGGCCTGGGTTTGAATCTTGTCGTGCTGCTGCCGGTCCTGCTGCCTCAGTTTCCCTCTTGGGGAACACGCCTCAGAGTTACTCTTGGTGGTTCCTCACCACTTGGGGGTTAGGTTCATGTCACGCCTGGGAGAGGCCCTCATGACTGCCCTCTCCCAACTCTTACCCCGCTGATTTCTCTCTTCCCTATTTGCATGCGGGGCGGGGCAGGTCCAAGAACATCTCTGTCCCTGTGGGGCAGGCACTTTCCTGTCTTGATCTCCCCAGCACCCAGCACAGGGCAGCCCAGAGAACGTGCTCAGTAGATGTTGGTGAATGAATGAGTCCATCTGACTAACGGGGACAGCATGGGTGTCTCCCTCTCCAGGACATTCTGAGTGTTAAATGAAGCGGGATTTCAACGCTTAGCTGGGGCTGGGCTCAGGCCCTGGTTACATAACTAGCGGGTCTTCTCCAAGGAGCCAGACCCTAGCCTTGGGCCCATCCTTCCTGTGACCTGACCAAACACTGGGGTGCCCCCTGGCACAGGCCTGCTACTCAACCCGGACAACCCCAGCCAGACTCCCCAGTATCCAGGGCCAGAGGTTAGGGCGGAGAGCTGGCGGTCTCTCCCTCAGAGCCCCAGGGAGAGTCCTCCACCCTCTCCCCACTACCCTTCCACTCCCTGATCCTCCCTCCTCCCTCCCTGTCCTCCCCCCCATCACGCTCCCCCTTCATCCCCATCCCTGCCCTTCAGGGCCCTGCTCGCCTAGGTCTCCCTCTTTCTCAGGTTTCTCTCACTCCCTGCCTCTCTCCTTTTCTCTCTCCAGTTCTTTCCTCCCCACCTCACCCCGTCCAAGGGAGGGGCCGCCAGTGGCCGATGATTTGCTGTTCCCCAAGCAGCCGTCTCCGCAGCTGCACATCTGGGTCATTAGGACGCTCTGGAAAACCGCGCCTGCCTGAGCCCCTGCTCCCGTCCATCCTCCTCCTCCCGCTCCTTCTCCCTCCAAACTCCTCTCCATCCTCCTTCAACCTCCCACCCTCCTCCCCACCCTCCTTCCTCTTCCTCCTGCCTCCATCCTCCCCCGCCCCTCCCTCCCCAGCTCAAGCCAGTATTTTTAGCTCGCTGCTGTGCATTAGCGTGCACGGGCGCTCCTGGTGAAGCCTGGATGAGGCTTTATCTGTTGTGACAGCCCCAAGGGCAGCTGGCAGACTTTTCTCCCTCTTAAGTTTGGAGCGCGCTCCCTCGCCCGCGGGTCAGAGCCTCGGCCGGGTTTGGAGCCCCGGCGCCGCGTCCGGGCCGAGAGCTTCCCTCTACCTCCCCCTCCCTGCCGCCCCCCCCTCCCCAGCTCCCCCTCCTCCCGCCTCCTGCGCGGGCCTCCGGGCCTTTGTCTCTGGAAGACTCCGCCGCGGAGCCTGCCTGCCGCCGCACGCTGGGCTCCCGCGGCCCCGCAGCTCTTCCCTCCCTTCTCTCCTCATTTACTCCTTTCCTTGGGCTGCTTCTCTCAAGGTTCAATCTCTCTCCGTTTGTGCCTCTCCTTGCTTGCCTCCATTTCCACCTCCCCCTTTCTCTCCTCTCCCCACACCCCTCCTCCCTGCCTTTAGGGAGTGGAACCGATCCCAGCCTCCTTCCCTGTCTCTGTTCCCTTCCGCCCTCGGCAGGTCCCTCCTGGACCGCAGCATGGGGGGATTGTGAAGGGACCCGGGGGCTTGGGGGTTCCTGGAGCCCCCTTCTCCAGGGTCAACCTTTAGAGGGGCCCACCTGGGTGCCCAAGCCTTTCCAGGACTCCCTAGGGTCCAGCCTGGCCCCAGTGGGACGTGCTGCTACCGGCTGGGAGCCCCCAAGACAGCCCTGCTCCTCCTGGGACTGCCCCGAGTGTCCCATCTTCTCAAAAACCTCAGCGTACCTTTGTAAATGACCATTTAAGATAAGCAACCCTTTGTGCACAGCACTTTACAGTTTCCATAGCTCTCTGTTCATTGCCACGGCAACTGCGCCACAGACCCAATTTTATTATCCCTCGCGATAGAGGAGGCACGGGGCCTCAGAGAGGCCAAGCGCCTGGGGCACAGACACCCGGCCAGTCTGGGTCTGCCGCCCGCAGCCCAGGCCTCGCATCCCCTGAGCGCTGCCTTCTACACTAAGCTCAGCACCTTTCAGGGGGCCTCTGAGCCCCAGAGAGGCAAAGTCCCTGCCCAAGGTCACACAGCCCAGGCTGATGCAGGGAGAAGCAGGGTCTGGGGGCTCCAGGGCAGGGAGCCTGAGGCCCTGAGGGACCCTACCACCAGCCTTCTCGGCTGGAACCCTCACGTGCCTGTCCCCTCCCCAGGGCAGCTGGGGGGTGGGGGCTGAGGGAGCCACCCTTTGGCCCCCTGCCTCCCCCAGTCCCAGGGCTGACAAGGGATGTCATGTGGAGAAAGCCCTGGCCCATCTAAGACCCCCAGTCTCAGCCCCCATCCCCGCTCAGGGCCCCCAGCTGTACTCCGGGCATGGCTCCCACCCCGCCTCCCTGTTCCCCACCTCCTCTCCCTTATCTTGGTCTCTCCCCATCCAGCCCTTCAGGGCTCTGCTTTCATGATTCTCACTGCCAGGCTGGCCCCTCGCTGGTGTCCCTCTTTCCCTCTGTCACCTCCCCCTCTCTCTGAACTCCTCTCCCCAGCTTTCCAGCCTCCTCCCCTCTGTGTGTTTGTGGCGCTGCCTCTCCCTGTCACCGGCCCTCTGCTCAGTCTGGATCCCTCCCTCCCACACACACACACACACACACACACACACACACACACACAGCCCTGCCAATCATCACCGCAGTAGTGATGGGGTGAGGCCCGGCCCCAGGAAGAGGCACTGAGAGGGGACCCCATGTCCCCAACCCCGGGAGCGCCTCCGGGCTATGTAAGTTACCTTATCAACGTAAGAGCTTAAAAAATTACACACACACACACACACACACACACACACACACACACACACACACACACACACAGCCCTGCCAATCATCACCGCAGTAGTGATGGGGTGAGGCCCGGCCCCAGGAAGAGGCACTGAGAGGGGACCCCATGTCCCCAACCCCGGGAGCGCCTCCGGGCTCAGCCTAAGCTAAGCCTGGGGTGGGCTGGGGTTCCAGGCTACCCAGCGCATGTGGGCACTGCAGGCCTGCACCGAGGGCCTGGCACACCAGAGTTCTCAGGTCCCCTTCTCTTCCCTGTGTCCTCCTAGGTACATGGGAGCCTGGGCCCTGGAGTCCAAGAGTCCTGGGTTCGAATCTCACCCCCTCTCACTAGCTGTGCAACTTTGGGGGTGACTGACTCCCTCCCTCAGGGCCTCGGTTTCTTCACCTGTAACGTGGGGCTAATGCAGCTGCCCACCCTCAGGACTGTTGTGAGGACCCGGGGGGCCCTCCGTGGGAGGCGCCTGGCCCACCCTGGGCTTGGGCACCCCCGCGAGCTGCCATTCGCCTGACCCCCGATTTCTCCGCCATCCTGCCAACGCCAGCTGAGTGTCGTCGGCCCTGAGTTGGCTCCTTGGCTCTAGCACCTGAGCAAGTCATCAGATCCATGGAGCTTCAGTTTTCTCCTCCATAAGATGGGGCTAATGATAGTCCAACCCTCCCTGGCTGCTCTGAGATCATCTGGGAATACTCTTAGCTCAGTGAGTGTTGAGGGTTCGAACGGGACTGCCGATAGCTGTTTTGTTTTATCTGCTGCATGTTGTTCTAAATGTTCAGCCCTGCCTCCCGCCTTCCAGCCCGCAGGAAGCGTTCAGTCTGGGGCCTGGGGCTCAGGGGCCCTGTCCCACACAACCCTTTGCGTGCCGGGCAGAGGTCGCAGTGTGGAGGGACAGGGGGATGGGGCCTGTAAGAGCTGAGTCTGCGCCCCACACCGCAGGGGCTGGTGCTTTGAGCCCCTCCTCAGCTCAGACACAGGCCCCTGGGTACTGGGAGGTTGTTCCGCTTGTGGGCCTGGCTTTGTCCCCAGATTGGCAGCTGACCAAGGAAAGGAGGGACAGAGGTTCGAGGGAGGGCCAAGAGGGGGAGAAGAGGGACGGGGAGCAATGGTTCCGGAGCCCAGAAGCCCTGCTCGCTCTTCCCTCTTGATGATGGGGGAGCCATCACGTCACTATGAGCAGGGGAGGGGGTGGGCCGGAGGACTCCCAGACTAAAGGAGCATCCATCAGGACTTGGTCCCCGAAGTCACCATTCCAGCTCGGACAGTGAAACCCTCCTTTCTCTGGCTGTGCCTCCTTCCTCCCCACCACACCTGTACTTCTACCTGACTTTCCATTTGTTTCTAAACCTTCAGCCTCTTGATGGAAGGCACTTGCTCTTATTCCCTGCTGTGTTCCTGGCACTGGTGCGTTGAGGAGTGACTAACAGTTGTCGAATGAATGAGAGAGTAAGTGAAAGAATGACTCATTGGGTGGCCAGGGGTCAGCCTGGCTCTTTCTAGATGATCAGACTCAGTGGTGCCAGAGGGCAGATGCTGCTGGGCCCTGCGACTCCTTGAAGGCCATAGTTAGCCCCGTGGGGGATGGAACAGCCTGGTGCTTTAGGGCACAGCTGTGGAGTCAGCCCTGGGTTCAAGTTTTGACACTTAAGGTAGAGAAAGGGGGAAGCGCTGGGGGGCTGCTCCTCACCCTTTGTGGGCCTGGGCCAGCCCTCTCCTGGTGTCCACTGGGGTCACAGCCTCCACTCACATTTCAGGTTTGTCGGTCATTGCTACCTCGATGTGCTTCTGGGTCCCCAGTGCTGCTTGCCCTGTGAGGCAAGGGCTCGTCACTCCCTCCTTTGGTTTATTTCCCCGTTTCACTTGCCTCTGGCCCAGCCTGCCTCCTCTTTGGGGCTGGTTTCTGTGGGCACTGCCGGTCTAGCCCTCTCCCCTCCCCACCCTCCCACCACAAGAGCCTTTGCACCTGCTGTTCCCTCTGCTGGAAATGCCATTCCTCGTGCTCTCGGCTTGGCTGCTTCCGAGATGTCAGCCCCAACCACTCTACAGTGTGTGGCCTGATTACTCTCTTGAAAAAGCTCACTGCTGCCCCGCTCCGTTGCACTTAGCACGATCCGTGAGCATCTTGTCACGGTGTTTCTCTTTGCTCGTCACCTGCCTGTCTCCTCCTTAGAAAGTCAGCTCCATGCCGGTTGGGCCGGGGTCTGGCTTGCTTGCCATTGCCTCCCCAGCGCCTGCGCAGTGCGTAGCATGAAAGAATCACTGCATTACCAGACCTTAGAGCGACATTTCGCATGCAGTGCAGACAACGGTGAATGAATGGACAAACAGATGAGCTTACGATGGGACAAATGAGAGGATGGGCTTTGGAATTAGACGGCCTGGGTTTGTACCCTCACCAGCTCCCACCCTTGGGCAAATCGCCTCTCTGCGCCTTAGTTTCCTCCTCTGTAAAATGGGGATAACAGTAGTGATTACCTTGTAGTATGGTTGTGTGGATTTTTTTATTATTTTTTTATTGAAGTATAGTTGATTTGCAATATCTTGTTAGTTTTAGGTGTACAGCACAGTGATTCAGTAATATATATATATATATTCTTTTTTTAAATTAATTTATTTTTTGGCTGCGTTGGGTCTTCATTGCTGCTCGCGGGCTTTCTCTAGTGGCGGCGAGCGGGGGCTACTCTTCGTTGCGGTGCGCGGGCTTCTCATTGCGGTGGCTTCTCTTGTTGCGGAGCACGGGCTCTAGATGCGTGGGCTTCAGTAGTTGTGGCTCGCAGGCTCTAGAGCACATGTTCAGCAGTTGCGGTATATATTATCTATATTATATATATATATTATATAATATATATATAATATAGATAATATATTATATAATATAGATAATATATATATTATATATATATATTCTTTTTCAGATTCTTTTCCCTTATAGTTCATTACAAAATATTGAGTAGAGTTCCCTGTGCTATGCAGTAGGTCCTTGTTGGTTATCTATTTTATATATAGTAGTGTGTATATGTTAATCCTAAGCTCCTAATTTAGCCCTCCCCGCCCCTTTCCCCTTTAGTACCCATAAATTTGTTTTCTATGTCTGTGAGTCTCCTTCTGTTGTGTGGATTAAAAGACAACATCTGATAGCTCTAAGTGCACAATATGTGAGCATCAAATAGGCTTTTCCGACGTACCGTGTCCAAATGCCAACTCTTGATTCCACTCCCCGCCACCCCCGCCACCCCCCGCACTTCTCCTGTCGTCTTCTTCCATCTCAGGAAATGGTACCTCCCACCTTTTGTGACACTGCAGTCATCCTTGACGTTTTTCTTTCTTCTACGCCCACATCCAGTCCTTTGGCCAATCCTGATGGCTCTACTTGAAATAAACCCTGAATCCAGCCATTTCTATCTCTCCCACTGTTGCTGTCCCCAACCAGGCCATCACCGTCTCTCACCAGGACTCCACCAGCTCCTAACTTCTCCAGCTTCTCTCTGGCTCCTTCAGGCTGTGATCCACTCAGACACCAGAGAGATTCTTTAAAAATGCAAATTAGCCCCTAGCTCGCTCTGCCCGCCACCGCCCCCTCCCCGCACTGGCTTCAGGTATACCTAGAGAAAATCTAAGCATCCCCCCTCCCATGAGACCTGCACGTGCTGTGCCCCCCAGCCCTCAGGGCACCAGGATGTACCACCTCAGGGCCTTTGCACTTGCTGCTCCTCTGCTCAGGACCACTCCTCCCGGCTTTGCACAGGGCTCACTCCCTCCCTTCACCCAAGTCTCATTCCACTGTCACCTCCTCACCGCCCTGACCTCCCTTTCCAAATTCCAGCCCTTTTGTTCTCTGGGTAGCCCCTCCCCCTGTTTTCTTTCTGACTTGTCTTGCTCTCTGGCTCTTGTATTGCCCTGTTTCTTTGTCTCTTTCTTCCCTAGCACGTGAGCCGCCCAAACTCAGGAACTGTGTCTTTGCTGTCCGCTGCCTCCCGGTGCCTGGGACAGCGCCTGACAAGAACGTGTGCTTGTGGATTGCCATGATGGGGCAAATGAATGAGTGGGTGCTATTACGATCATTCTTGCTCTGCAAAAGCTGGAGAGAGAGAAGTTGAGGAGGGAGTTAATGTGATTGTGTCTCAGAAAATCCAGTGGCCTGACCCTGCCTGTCTTCTGCCAGAGGCCAGTGGGCTTTCTGTGGTCGGGGCTCGGTCTGCCTGCTGCTATGGTTACCAGGCGCCACGGGCTCCGGAAGAAAGGCAAGGCCAGTCTGACTCTGCTATTCTACTCAGCTTGTCACACATGTTCCTTGAGTGGCCCAGGTGGCCGCCCCCACCTTGTCTTGGCTCCACTGTGCCCGCGGGAGAGAGGAGGGAGAGGCTGGGGCTTCTGTAAAACTGTCCCCGCTCAAGCCGCACGTGTTAAGGACCAGCTCCCGCATCAGCAGCCCACGGTCCCTGCCCTCAGGGAGGATTCTGGCAGCTGGGAGGGGCCGGGAGACCAGCACCGGCTCAGCTGTGTGTAAAAATAGCATGCACGCTTCCGTGGGAGGGAGGACGCAGGCCCCCAGGGAGCCAGTGGCAGCGCTCTCCTGCTCCTCCTTCCTGCTGCATACCCTCCGGATGCAACCCCCTGGCCTGAGGCGGCTGGGCTCCTACTTCCGCGGCGCTGGAATCCCAGATTCTCAGCACCCCGGAGCCAAGCGGCGTCTTCTGTAACAGCAGGCCCAACCCGAGGCCAAGGCCAGGAGGTTAAAGGGTTTGCTGGAGGCCTCGCAGCAGGTATGGCAGCGCTTCCAGGAGGGTGTCTGGCTCTTCCCATGGCGCTAACTTGGCAGTGATGTCCTGGAACCATCTTTCTCATTTCTCTGCTCCTTCAGCTGGACACTCCAACCCAGCTCTTCACGGCAGAGAACAGACTCCTGAGCTCCAGAAAGCCTTGGGAACTGACCACAGCTCCCTAAGGAGCTCCTGCAGACTTTGGGGGTCCAGGGCTGAGGCCTATTACCTTCACCATCACTGTCACTCTCATCTCCATCACCACCATCGACTCCATCACTACCACCGTTAGGGGGTGAACTGTGTCCCCCCAAAAGATATGCTGAAGTCCTAACTCCCCAGCACCTAAGCATGTGAACTTATTTGGAGATACGGTCTTTACAGAGGTAATCAAATTAGGATGAGGTCAGTAGGGTGGGACCTAATCCAATAAGACTGCTGTCCTTATAAAAAGGGGAAATGTCAACACAGAGACAGATACACACAGAGGGAAGACAATGTGAAGGGAGAATGCCATGTGAAGACACAGGATTGGAGGATTGGGGTGATGCGTCTACAAGCCAAGGGATGCCTGAGCTACCAGAAGCCAGGAGAGAGGCCGGGAATGGTTCCTTCCCTAGAACCCAGTTTGTGATACTTTGTTAGGCAGTTACGATCAGCATTACCTTCACCACCGTTATCATGACTGTGGCACCGAAGCCCGCATCACCACCGTATTAGTTTCCTGTGGCTGCATAACAAATCACCACAAACCTGGTGGCTTAAAACAAGATTATTCTGAGTTCTGCAGGCCAGAAAGCCAAAATCAAGGTGCCAGCAGGGCTGTGTTCCCTCCCGAGACTCTGGGAAGAATCCTGCCTTTCTATTCCAGTTGCTGGTGGCTCCAGGTCTTCCTTGGCTTGGGGCTGCATCAGTCCCATCTCTGCCTCAGCCTGCACGTGGCCTTTTCCTCTTCTGTGTCCTTGCCTCTGTCTCCTATAAGGACACTTGTGATGACATTGAGGCCCACCTGGGTAATCTAGGATGATCGGATCTCAATATCCTTAACATCTGCAAAAAACCTTTCTCCAAATAAGGTCACATTCACAGGTTCCAGGGATGAGGATGGGGACACATCTTTTGCGGGGGCCACCATTCACCCCACTACAACCACCAGCATCACCACTGCCAACAGCATCATTGCCAACATCAGTTACGTACTAGTATGTACCAGGCCTTAGTCCAGGTGCTTTTCCTGTACCATCTCTTTTATTCCTTAAGACAAAGGTAGGGCAGGTACTGTTATTATCCCCATTTCACACATGAGGAAATTGAGGCTCAGAGAGAAGAATTCACTTGTCTAAGGTCTCCCTTAAAGCCCAGGCAGTCTGACTTCAGTGCCTCCTGCCTCACCATAGTTGTCCTGCCCCACCCCCACCCTGTTCCTGAACTTCTGATCGTACAGATAATTCCACAGAAGAATCAGAGTGGGGCAATGAGCACCCGAATGGGAGGCAAGGCCCCTGGGTTCTGGTCTAGGTTCTGCCACTAGTTAGTAGTAGTCAGGTCTCTTCCCCTCTCTGGGCCTCAGTTTGCCCATCTGTAAAACAGGAAAGCAGTTGGCGTGGATAATCTCCAAGATCCTCCCAGCTCTGAAGTTCTGTGACGCTGGGTGTCGTCTGACAACTCAGTTCTGTTCAAACGCTGCCCATGGGTACGACTCTCACACCAGCTCAACTCTCTAAACCGGCTACCTACTGCCAGAGATGGGTTTGCTTGGAAGGCTGGCAGCGAGTGCTGGTGATAAGAGATGGGAAGGGCAGTGCTGTTTTCCCACCTTTCCCTCTGCCTTCCCATACCACCAGGCTGGCAGCAAGCTGCTGAGGAAGGACAAGGGGGTGCGGGTACAGTCTTCTCTTGGAGCTCAAGACTTTTGGTTCATACGTTCAGGGAGGGCTCCGAAGCTGAGAGCTCTCTACGTGCATGCTGGGAACAGAGCTGAAGATAACTTGATTTTGCTGCCACACCCCAGACCCAGAGGCCTTAGTGGGGAACTGGCTCTCACGCTAGACTCCAGAGAGTATGCAGAAACCATCCTGGGGCCAAAAAAGCCCTTGTTGATCATCTAAGGCCAAGAGACTGGGAGAGGCTGCAGTGACAAAACCCCAAGCCTCCTGCCCTTGGAAGGGGGGAAGAAAACACAAAACACAAAACTGAACTGAAAGTTCAGGTTCCAAAACCTGGTCTGTTCACTAGGAGTCGTTTGTTTATAAGTATAAACATTTTTTTAAAGTCCCTTTTATAGTGTGAACGCAGGCCTTTTTCCTCTGGCTTTTTCCTCTGCTACTCTGTCCAGAGCACAGCTGTGCATTTCAGCTAATAATTATTCAAGAGTGCGGAGTTAAGTTAGGAACAGAATTGCAAACTTTAATTAGCAGGTGAGATTAACATCCCAGCAGGGACTTCGGGGGCGGGGCATCCTTCAGGCCCATCTGATCCCCTTGGACACACCCCAGACAAACCCCCCAAGTTGAGGGCTCCCGGTGGGGTAAGCCGGAGTCAGACCAGCCAGGGTTTACACCCGCCGAGTTAATCTCCCCTCGCCGGGACTCCAGCTGAGCCTCACCCTCTTCCAAGGCCCTGAGTCCAAGCACGGGCTCTGCTCCCCTGCCTCTGCTGGTTTTGTCCCCGCAGGTGTCTGCGCAGAATGAAAACTGGCTGTGGGACCTTGGGCCAGTTGCTCACCCTCTCAGGGTACAGGAGTCTAAGTGGGGCGGTTTGTTGGAAGCCAAGCCCCAGGCCGGAGGAGGAATTCGGCCCTCCTCCCGGACACACCCAGGGCTCACGCGCCGCCAGCCTGCCCTTGCGGGGTTCAGACAAGGCTGAGAATTTTCTGGTCTTTATCTGGTTTAGTTTTGAGTGCTTCCAGCGGCAGCGGGGCCGTTCCACCACAGTCCCCAGGAAATTGGTCCACGTAGGACGGAGCCTTCCCGAGAATGAAGTCATCTGTTCCTTTTTTATTTTTTGTTGCCTTTCTCCTTCAGCACGAGTCACCCGGCCTCTGCAGTCTCTCCCCGCGAAAACACGGCCCGCGAGGGGGTCAGCGGGGCTGGCTGGGGGAAGGAGCGAGGAGAGAACCCCACGGGCCGGGGCTGCCCGGGGCGCCCCCTCGCCGCCCCCGATCTTTGCCCAGCGCCCGCCTCCCGTTCCCACCCGCGACTTCCCCGGGACCGCTCGAAAGGTGAGCTCCCGGTAGGCTGCCCGCGCTCCGGCGCGGCCAGCTCGGCAAACAATAACAGTAAATAACGCTCCCTTGTCAACGTAATAAAAACGGAAACGGTTACAATGTTTCTTAATAGGCGTCCCCCATCAATCTCCCTCCCTCTCTAGCTCCCCGGCCGCGGGCACCGGCAGGGCGGGGCGGGGCTGGGAGGAGGGGAAACCGGGGCGCGCGGGAGGGGGCCCCGTGCCGGAGGGGGAGAACGCTGGGGGGAGAGCGGGAGCACAGCAAGTGAGAGACGAGGGGGCGCGGGCGACCGGGGTCACGCGCGCCAGCCGAGCCGGGAAGCGGCCGTGGTGAGTAACACCGTTGCCATGGCGACGTGGCCGCGAGGAACAGGAAGCGGCAGAAATAGCAGCCGCCGCGGCCAGCGCGCCCGGCCCCTCCCCCCGCGAGCCCGTTGCCACGGAGACCGGCCGGAGCGAGGCTGCGCGGGCGGCGGCGGCCTCCTGCGCCCCGGCCCGCGCATGCGCCCCGGGCCGGCCCCGCGCGACGGTCGCGGGAGCAGCCGCCACGGTCCCGGCGCCGCCCGGGCCCCGAACCTTCCTGACCGCCGGCTTGGGTGGAAAAAAAAAAAGCAAAAGTGTTTGCTGTTTGCCTTTGTAAAGCAGTCCCGCCTTTGTTCCTGGCGGATTCGCTGGTTTCCAGGCGTTGAAGGCGGGGTGCCGAGGGGGAGGGACACGTCAGCCAGCGGTCCCAAATGTTTTCTGAGCGCTAGGCGCTGGGTCGCGTGCGGGATCCCGAGGGGACGCGGTACACCGGCCCTGCCCTCCCGGAGGCCGGGCCTGGAATGGTCTAACTAGGCCCCGGGGCTGACCTTGGTTGCCTGAAGCCCTCTCTGAGCCTGACCTCCCCATCGGGAGAGGGGGGACTTCTTCCAGGTGATGCCCAGAGGTACCCCCACCTCTGTGTTCCCTGCTCCCTTTCCCCTCGTATCACCTTCCCCAGATTCTAACCCGCAGAGATCACAGAGGGAGAAATAAAATCCTGTCAAAGCCCAGGCTCCCTCTCCTCTGTGTTCACCAGAAAACTATGGAACAGTCCACCCGCTGCCCTTCACCCCACCAAAAAAAAAAAAGTTGAGGGAAACCTCAATGTTTCATAAACAAAAGCCACTCGGCAACAACTTGTTTATGTGGAAGCCTGGCTGCAGCCTTGCACGTCTGAGGCTGTGTGTGTGTGTGTGTGTGTATGTGTGTGTGTGTGTGTGTGTGTGTTGGGGGGAGGGAGGGGACATGAACATCTCTGAGGCTGTTTGTGCAGGATTTTTTTCTCTCCAGATTTTGTTTGTCAGAGGTCTGGGCTTCTGTGGGGAAGGAGGAAGGGTCATCTCGGATGGACAGGCCAGGAGGTCCCAGGAGGACAAGTCAGGGGGCCTGTGTGCTGGGGCAGAGGCCAGAAGCCAGAGCCTCCCCATCTGGCACAGCTCCTGGCAGGCAGGGGGGGCGTCAGTGGGTGCCAGGCTCTCTGGGCTGCTCCTCAGGGTATGGCCCCAGCGAGGGCCCAGGCCAAGGACTCAAACCTATCTCCCCTGGCCAGGACCTCTGTCATTTCTCCAGCCCCTGCCCTGGCTACATTGGCCAAAAGAGAAGGCAAGCAGAGCAGCCCAGGTCTCTGAGGTTTTCTATAATGGAAATGAGAAGCTTTTGTTTTTTGTATGGGGCTGACTTAGATTTTCAGCATCCAGGCTGACCGGATGGGATTGTAGGGAGAGCATGTGCACGCGGAGGGGGTCTTGGTGCTTCACATCTCCTCCACACCCCACCACCATCCAGCCTACTTCCCCAGTGTGGCCTTGTGCAGGCCGATGGGTTTCTGGCCACTGAGCGTGGGCAGAGCTAAGGAGAGTGGGAGGGGCTGGAGTGATGTTCCTTGCCCCCTCTTCCCTCCCTCTTTTGATATGCGGGAGAGGGGCCCCAGCCCTGAAGGGGAGGCTTGACCGATGATCAAAACACTTCAGGTCCACCATGGCCGACTTACCATCATATTTATCCCTCTTCTTCTTGGAGGAGGAAAGAAATACACAGAAAGGAGCTAGGAGCAGTTGGTACAATAAAGACAAGCTGCCGCCTCTGTTCAGAGGGCAGTAGCATGTGCTGAGAACCAGGGCTTCAGAACCAGTCCTGGTGGTGAACTGCCTTGGCCCCCCGCAAAGCTTGTAGCTCTGGACAGTAAGGACAATGCAGTGCCTACCTCGAAAGTTGTGACGGTTCCGTTGAGTTACGCATAAGAGCTCTTAGCACGGCGCCAGGCACAGAGTAGGTGCTCAGAACATGGCAGCTCTTATTGGAGCTGGAAGAGGTTTACCACGCTCCCTGGTATGACTCAGGATTGCCGCCTTGGGCCCTGAGGTCCATCTTTGGCACAAGCTCTGCCACCAACCAACTATGCAATCGGAGGCAAGTCACTTACCTTCTTGAGGCCTCAGTCTTCCCATCTGGCAAATGGGAAGATAATAATCACAACAACCACTGATGGGGAACTTACTCTGTGCCAGGCACTACCCCAAGGTCTGTGCATTTCCTTATCTAATTTAGCCTTCAAACAACCCTGAGAGGTTAGTACCATGATGATCCCAGTTTCACAGATGAGCGGACAGAGCCTTAGAGAGGTGAAATCACTTGCTGGGGATTACCCAGCTAGAAGGTGGTCCGGAACACAAAGTTGGTCAGATTGTCCTGCACCCCGAGATCAAGCTTCGGGTTGTTTGTATTACTACCGTTCTCTCCACCTTCCTGCTCCTCCTCTGACCTTTTCTGTGCCTCGGACCACAGCCCTCCTGCCTCTGCACCCTGGGCTTCAGCCATTCTGGCTCTCCTGAGACTGGTAGGGAGCCAGCCCTTTCGGTGGCAGATACCCTCAGGGGTACATCTGCTTTAGGAGAGCCAGGTGGGCCCCACACAGGCCCTGGGTCAACCTGGCAGCTCACACCAGCTCTCCCACTGTTTTTGTCCCTCCCTGCTATATTTATACGGAAGCGTTGGGGTCCCTTATACTTCCAGGTGGACGTGTGGCATCCAGATGGTGCAGTTAATCGAGCTGGAAGCCATAAATCTCCGTTATTGTCCCAGCTCCTCCTCCCCTCTGCTGTGCTGTCACTTCAAGGCACTGGTGGGAGAGGCACCCCACCAGCCCCGCCCACCCGCCCCAGGCTTTGTTCCCGCTCTGTAGCCAGGCAGGAAATGGCCCAGTTGCGGCGTCCGCTGCCTCCATTTGAATCCTGGCCCTGTCCCTTCCAGGCAGTGAGGCTTTGGCCCAGCACTTAATCATCCGGGTACCCTCAGTTTCCTCTTCCATAAATTCAGGATGGTCACAGCACCTGCCTGTCCCACCAGATGGCCGATGTGTAATGAGCACTCCTCCCTGCCCAGCTCCCAGAGGGTCCTCAGGATGTCACTGGTTGTAGCCAGCGCTTACTCCGTGCTGGGTGATGTCATGCATTAGCTCAATGAATTTTCAAACAAGCACATTATTACCCCATTTTACAGGTGAGAAAGCTTCGAGGCACGAGAGGGGAAGTGAGTTGCCCAAGGCCACATAGCCAATTAGCAGAGGAACTGAGATTAAACCAGGCAGGTCTGTGCGGCTCTAAAGCCCTTGATGTAACCCCAGGTTCCTGGCCCTCCCCACTGGAGCCCCTGTGGGGCTCTCCACCAAGGTCTGCAGTGACAGCATCGTTAGCCCTGCTCAGAGCTGCTTCTATAACACAGGCATGAGAGACACTGGGTTAATAGGTCCTTAATGAAGCCAGCAGAGGCAT
Source organism: Physeter macrocephalus (assembly GCF_002837175.3). NCBI lineage: Eukaryota > Metazoa > Chordata > Mammalia > Artiodactyla > Physeteridae > Physeter > Physeter macrocephalus. The sequence continues at coordinate 9,011 of NW_021145904.1, read as the reverse complement.
CTGTATCTTCCCGGGGCAGGGACCAAGGAGCCAGGTGCAGTAGACGGGTCCTAATGAAAATGCTGGGGAGGGGGAGGGGCCATGGGCGAACTGCCTGCTCTTGTGTCAAAGTCAGTCCTCTCACCCTGAGTCACTGGATGCCTCCCATGTAGGGGACAGTCACCCATCACTCATTCCACCCTTTCTTTCTTCCTTTTATCCATCCAGTCACCCACCCACCCATCCACCCGCCCTTCCATCCATCCATCCATCCATCCATCCATCCACATATCCTTCCTCTCTCCCATCCTTCTCTCCATCCTTCCACCAACCCATCCATCCACCTACTCATTCACTCACTGCCTTCCTCCCTCCCACTCTTCGTTCGTTCCTTCCTTCCCTCCTTTCCTCCTTCCTTACATTCATCCATTGTTTATTGAGCACCCATCTTTTCTTTTTTTTTGTGGTACCCGGGCCTCTCACTGTTGTGGCCTCTCCCGTTGCGGAGCACAGGCTCCGGACGCGCAGGCTCAGCGGCCATGGGCTCCGCGGCATGTGGGATCTTCCCGGACCAGGGCACGAACCCGTGTCCCCTGCATCGGCAGGCGGATTCTCAACCACTGCGCCACCGGGGAAGCCCCTGAGCACCCATCTTAAGCCAAACCTTACATTAGGTACCTAGGGTCCCTCCCTCCAAGGGCCTCAAATTCTAAAAAAGGCATAAAATAAACAACTAACTATGCACGCACAGGATGCCAGGAGATGAGAGGGCATCGTGGGGGTTCTGACACTGGGCTCTGCAGACCCACCTCAGCCAAACTCTCTGGGTGACCTTGGGCAGGTCACTGCCCCCCCCCAGAGGGCCACTCTCTCCCAACCTGTACAAATAAGGGCCCTGTGATCTCCCCTATTCTGCAATTCTAAAATTCCAAGCAGGATGAGGAAACTCCTAATTAACTTGTTCCCACCCTAGTCCCTAGGACCTGCCCTCAACACCCTTCAAGTCCCCAGATGGAGGCCTGGGTCTACTTTAACTGACCCAGAGAATGAAAGACAAGCTGGGGCTGGGGGGCTGGGGCAGAGTGCTGGACCAGGAGGCAGGAGACCAGGGGACGTGTGGCCAAGGGAGATGACTTCCCAGGTGGTCCCTCACCTCAGTTGAAGAGCCTTAGAGGACTCAGGGAACCTCAGATGTTGGGGTCATCGCTATTATTGTTATGGTCATGTTGTTACAATGAAGGGAGCTGGTCTAGGGGGCTGGCTTTGGGAGGTGTTATTCATTCAACAGTCACCATTTATTCACTCAACAAATGTTTATCACTGTGACTTGTGCCGTGTACTGGGCCACAGGCCAGGTGCTGGGACAGATACAAGATCAGACTAGACCTAAAATCTAGGAAGAGTGTTGAACAGGTGTCACCTTGGTTGCCAACTCCACACTTGGTGAAGCCTGTGTTGAGAAACCTGTGTTGAGAAGGATTCTGAGGCTTATAGAGAAAGAGTGCTGTGATCAATTAGTCATGTCTGCCATGAGCACAGAAAGGGAAGCAAGATCAGTGTATTTGCCAGTCTTAACACTGAAGAACAGGAAGAACCTCAGACAGGAGACCCTTTTGACTGTGACTAGCCTGGTACACAAACTTGGGCAAGTCATTGACCTACTGCCTGCCTCTTTTGACAGATGCTGATAGGAGACTCTGCGTTTTTAGAGACAGAAGGAGCTGGAGCAGGACAGCCCAGTCTTCCTGTTTGAACTCCTGCTGCTCTGGGTGGACGTGAGGATCAAATGTGAGATTCCCCTACGTGAAAACACAGGGCTGTCAGTACATGCGTGGCGGGGTGGGAGACCAGGAGCCCAGCCAAGCCGGTCCCTAGCTTCTCTGCTGACTGGCCTTGTCTGGAACTCAGCTTCTCCACGTGCACAATAAGGAGGACAGACAGGGGAAATGCTGAAGAGTTTCCCAAATCTGCTGCCGTCTGATGCCTGTAATGCTGCGGCCCTTGGCGGGGGTGGGGCTGAGGGAGAGAATGAAAGAGAACCTCTGGAGGCAAGATGGTGGAAAGGAACTCTCCAGTACGCTTGGCAGTGTCCGAGACCCTACCCCTCCGAGGGCAGCTGGAGGCTGGGAAGGAAGCGGGGAAGGGGCGTGGGGCTGCTCCAGCACCCGAGGGGAGGCCACCTCTGCTGGGTCCGTTCTGAGGGTTGTTCAGCTCCACTGTGGGTCACTTCCCAGGTGTACCCCATAGATGCCATCCCTGAGCGAGGAAAGACAGAGGGAAGAGACTGGGCAATGTGGGGACCCAGGAAGGGGTGGAGGGGCTGAGAGCCCGGACTGGAGGGAGTCTGTGTCCCTGGCAGTGATGGCCCCCCAGCCCCAGGGAGAGTGAGCTGGGACAGAAGACTCAGGCCAAAGCCCGGGGTTTAGCAAAGTGCAGAAGGAAGACGGGGCAGATCCCCGGAAGGCCTGCAGCCACCAGTGGGCCTCGAAAATAGACCTGCCAAGTCTCCACAAGCCTGACTCGGGGCTTTGGAGCATCAAGACTGTATGAGCCGCCCACTCCCCTTTAAAATCCCTCGTGGTTCCCAGGTGCGTTAAGGTGAAGCCCGAACTCCTTAGAGGTAGCACGTGCTGCTGGGTGAGAACTGGGAGCCTGGATGCAAGTCCCAGACCAGCCGCTATCAGATGTGTGACCACCAGCCACTTACCTGACCTCTCTGGGTCTCAGTTACCTCATCTGTCAATGGGGTGATAATAGTATTCACGTAATGGCATTGTTGGAGGAGTCATTCAGCCTCAGTGCTTGCGATGGGCTTAGCGTGGTGCCGGACACATTATAACTGTTCGATGGCAGATGGCATTGTTACCATTATTGACTCGAAGACTTGGCAGAGCGTGACACAGAAGGCCTTGACCGCATGAAGCCAGGTCTGCCTCTCATGTCTCATCAGCTCCAGCCATTGGACTCCACTCTGACTACACCGGGCTGCTCTGTCCTCCCAGCACGCCATGTTCTTTCATGTCAGGCCGCTGGGCCTTTGCTCGTGCCGTGCCCTCTGTCAGGAGCGCCCTTTCCTCTCCACGCTGCTTTCAGACCCCAGTCAGCTGTCAGTTGCTCTGGGAACCACCCCCCCGGCGAGCTGCTCGGCATCCTCTATGCATTCAGAGTTTTGTGCACACGGAGCCCCGTGGCCATTGCCCGTGTGGCGTCCGTGTTTCCCTCCCACCCGACTCTCCTGCTGCAGCCCATCCCCAAGCTGTGAGCGCTCACAGCAGACGCAGACCCCTCCCCGCTCCTGCGCCTCTTCTCCCTTATCAAAGAGAAGCAGGATGCCTGAGCGCCTCTCTGATGATTCCCATGGGAGAAGTTTCTATGAAACGCTAGGGCCTCCAAGTTAGAGCTCAGCACAAGGGGGAGGGTCAGAGGGCCCCCCACCGCCCGCCCACCCACCCCAGCCCCTGCACCTCTCCTAGCCCCTCCCCTGCTTCTCTCCACTGCCTTCTACTCCTGGCCTGGACAGAGCAACTGATCTCCGGGATTGAGTGGGGAATGGAGAACAGGGGGTAGATGGGCAACGGATACCCACCCAGGTCCTACTGGAGCTGCTGGGGTCAGAGAGGATGCCCCCTCACTGCCCCGTGAGCTGTCGGCAGTGCGGGGGCAGCCGGGCGGGGAGTGCTCTGTGGCCAGCCCTGGCTGGGCTCTTGTCCTCACCGTTCTCACTGTGTCCCCGTCTGGCCACTAGGCCTCTTCCTGCCACTCGCTGCAAGGCAGCCACGTCTCCCTATCCTGGCAGAGGAACGGCTGTTTCTACCGTCCGGCTGGATGCTCTACTCCCAGCCACCTGCCCCAGACCGAGGGCCTCTGCAGGATGCTCAAATTGAACGAAGTCCATTTGGCGGATGAGAGAGCTGAGGCCCAGGGAGGGAAAGGGGTGTGTCTGAGGTGACAGGGTGGACCCAGTGTTTTTTTTTTTTCTGTAGCTCATTGCCCTGCCAGGAGAGGAGAAGACCTACAGACCTTGGCTTTGACCTTGAGGAAACGGAAAAACTTGGACCTTAAAGACAGATTTCCATGGCTAAGACATGGGCAGGCTGTGTGACCTTGGGCACATTACCTAACCTCTCTGATCCTCACGTGCTAGTGAGGATTCAGTGAGCTGACAACTGTACAGGGCCTAAAAGGCCTCCTGGCATGGACTAAACTCCCAGTAAACCGGTGCTTTCTTATGATTCAGGAGCAGGTAAGCCTCACCTTGAACAAATGCAGCCGATGAAATTTGTTTTTATGCAGACATGGTCATTCCCCCGCCCTTTTTTATGTTATGGGAAAATCCGCAATGTTGTAAAAGGAACCACTGCAGGTTTGCCGGGGTATAGTCATGGGGGACCTGACAGATATCCTGCTCTGCCTCTAGAAGCTGTGACCTCAGGAGAGGGACTTGCTGACTCTGGACCTCAACTTGCTCATCTTCAAAATGGGGACCATGGCACCTCCCTCCAAGGACTGCTGTGGGGCTCAGTGAGATAACTTAGGGGTACAGGGCCTGGTGATCACAAGCCTTCCAGATCCCATATTTGTCACAAACTAAGGATGCCCGTTATGGAGAAAGTGCTTGCCTTTGGTTGTGGGCTTGAGACTCGGTCTTAGGGATTATGTTTCCTGGGGAGGGATGGTGTCCGAAGCTCCTGGGCTAGGTGAGTGGGGTCCCTGCAGGAAAGGGAAGCCCCACCTGGCAGCCCCTCCTGCTGCCTGGTCCACAGCTGGCCATCCCATGCTTCCCACCCTCGCTGGGGGCCCGAGATGCTGGGCCTCCTCCCCTTGCTGGTGGCGCTGCAGCAGCTGCCCTTTGCTGAGGGGGCGGGGTGCACATTTTCCAGGCGATGTTTCCCTGGCAGCTCTGAAAATTAATTGGCCTTTAATGTGGCACAGTATTTGTTTTAATTAGCAGGAAATTGACCAATTTCTTAATAAGGGGCTTTGTGGAGGCTCCATATTTGGGGTGTGTGTGTAAGGGGGTTTGGTGATCAAGCAGGAATGACACCCACAGTCCAAGAGGGGACTTTCAGGTACCACAGAACTTGGCCTTCCTGCTGCAATTCCTCCTTGCGGGCAATGAGAGGGCCTGTCGTGAGGGTCCGGGAGGTGAGAAGGACGGAGGTGACAGGCCTGCCAGACTGGGAGCAAAGTCTGGAGACGGGGGGAGGGGAGGGCTCTGGGCCCGGGGACACACAGAGTGCCAGGTGGCTTGGCCACAGGCCTCTCGAGGATCTGACAGCCTCAAATTCTGCCTCTGACCTTGGTCTAGTGGGTATAGGTCACTGATCCTCCTGGTCTTAGCAATGCTCTCTCCCCATCTGAGGAATTAACAGAGTAAATCAGTAGGGCTTTCTTTTTTATTTTTTCAATTAATTAATTAATTTTTATTTTGGGCTGCGTTGGGTCTTCATTGCTGCACGGGCTTTCTCTGTTTGCGGCGAGCGGGGTCTACCTTAGTTGGGGTGCCGGGGGCTTCTCATTGCGGTGGCTTCTCTTGTTGCAGAGCACGGGCTCTAGGTGCGCGGGCTTCGGTAGTTGTGGCTCGCGGGCTCTAGAGCGCAGGCTCAGTAGTTGTGGCGCACGGGCTTAGTTGCTCCGCGGCATGTGGGATCTTGGACCAGGGCTCGAACTCCTGTCCCCTGCATTGGCAGGCGGATTCTTAACCACTGTGCCACCAGGGTAAGCCCAGTAGGGCTTTCTTAAAGGATAAATTCCTTTTCTTTCATCTGGTAGAATCACCGAGGTTCCCTGAGCTGTATAGTGCCCCGGCTATGACAAGATACCCCCTTTTCAAAATGTGGAGACGGAGGCTCGGAGAGGTGCGGTGTTTTACCAAAGCCTCACAGACGGTTTTGCAGAACTGAGAAGCCAAAGCCTTGTGAACTGTCGCCATCCCTCTGCCTTGGCGTGTCTTTTTGATTTTATATTTTAATTGTGATGGATGCTGATGGGGGACGTGCCCCGCTCCCTGACCAGATAACTCATCTTCGGGGGACTGTCTCACCTCTCAGTTCCTTGGGGTGTGGCCCAGGAGCTGTGTGCTCATGGGCCCATTTGGGTGAAGGAGAGAACAACGCTTATTCCCTCTCCTCGCCTGGATCCAGAAGGGCGCTGTGCTGGGCAGCCTTCCTGCCACTCAGCCTCCAAGGTCCAGGGGAGGGGGCTGCTCATGGACCTCAGATCTCGTGGCCTCACTGAGCCCTCCCAGGGCTCTCCAAGGATCTGCCTTGGCCTCTGGCTGGGGAAAGTAAAGCCACGACCGCTCACCCCAGCCCTAGCACAGCATCCCTGCCTCCTGCTGCCCCAGGGTCCGTGGACCCTACCGGTCCAGAGACATCCTGGGGGCTTCTCTGCCCCTCTGCCCCTCTGCCTGGACTCAGACCTACCACGTTGCCTATTTATTTATTTAAAACCATTTACACGATGCTTCCTCTGCGCCAGGCACTGTTCTGAGCACTTTAGAGACATTTATCCTCAGTATGAAGCAGGTGCCGTTGTGTCCCCATTTTACAGACAAGAAAACTGAGGCACAGAGGGGACAAGTGACTGACCCACCTTCCCTCTGGCTTTCACCGTGGACCTCTGGGGTGGGGGAACTGGTGCTCATAGCCTTCTTAGGTAATTGCTGCCCCCACGATTCCATCCAGCCGCCCGGCGTCTGCTCACGCAGGTTACCTGTCCCCAGACGCAGGCACGATGGATGGACAGTCGTCCCTGGCACACTAGGTGGAGCAAGGACACGGCCGCTGGAACCAGCCACACTGGCTTTGAACTTGGATTTGCCGCATGTAGCTGTGTGATCCTGGGCAAATGGCTTCAGGTCTCTTTGGCCACCTGTTATCTGAAGACTGGGGGCAAAACTGTTTATCCAAAAGGTCGTAACAAGGAAAAAGCAAGGGAACCCATCTAAAGCACTGGTGTCCGGCTTGCAATTTTTCATTAGTAAAAGTCATACTCTCTCCTTTTCTGCCCCAACCCGTCCTCCTGCCCTTCAAAGCATAGTCATCCCAGAAGCCTTTGCCCCCTTTCCAGGGCAGAGTCCCTAGTTACCGGGTCCCCAGAGCACTTTCTGTCTGTGTCGCTCAGCCTGGTTATGTCCACTCTGGCCCCGGGACCCTCAGAGCCCCAGGCAGAGGGGAGATCAGGCCAGAGGAAGGCAGGGGCTGTGCTGGGGATAGAGCCAGCATTCTGGGCTCATTCATCTGTGAAGACCAACATTTATTGAGCACCTACTGTGTGCCAGGCACTGTGAGTGAGCCTCCAGGAAGCCCACCATGCGGTGGGAGAGGCAGACAAGTGAACTGGCCACACTGCCTCGATGGTCATCCAGGCTCAGATCAGCCCAGGGGCGGAGACTGATGCAGCTGGAGAGTCAGGAGCCTTCGGGAAGAAATGACATCCACGCCGAGGCTGGAAGTGGGGGTGGAAGCTGGCGGCTGAGGGGCATTTCTGGCAGAGGGGTGGAGGGTGAGGCAAGTGTGGTCTTCGGGAAACAGCCGGTCATCGGCTGTGGCCCTCCTGGGAGGGCCTCGTGTCCTGACTCTCTCTATAAGCCGCCCAGCATCCCTGCCGGGTGACAGGTGCTGACCAAGGTGAACAAAAGGGAGCTGGTCTCTGTCCCCCTGAATTACATTCCAGTGGGAGACGGATGGGAGCAAACATCAACCAAGTAACCAAATAAAGAAACAAGATCATGGCTGAGGGTGAAGAGTGAATGAGGCCAACAGAGCAGGGAGGTGGGGAGACCCGGCCTGAGGGTGCATCTGGGAGCTGGCCTCTCTCCCAGGGGTGCTGGGAGCCGGGAGGCCTGATGCAGGGAGAGGCATGGTCGGAGAACGTTCTAGATGAGTCCTGTACGGCTGGGGGGCGCAGAATGGAGTACAAGGAAAGACCAGAGGCCAGGGGTCAGGGGAGTCTCCAGGCAAAGGGTAGTGGCCATGGGGCTGAGAGAAGAAGGCTGATGCGAAAGCTCTCTAGGAGGTAAAGGGAAGGGGCTTGATGATTACAGCTGTGGAGGGGGAGGGATGTGGGGAGATGAGGCTGCACCCAGATTTCTGGACCTGGCCTTGGGGTAACAACAATGCCACTTACTGGTATGGGTCAGAGCTGCCCGACAGTCCCTCCAGATCTTGCCTTCACCAAAGAAAAACTCAGGCCATCCTCCTTCCCTTCTAGTGTTCCCGACTCATCCCAGAGAGTCTGCAGTGTAAAACATTCTAGAATCTTGAAGATTTTTCCTCCGGGTTCGCAGAGTCCTTCACAGTCCCCTTCCTTGCCTTCCCGTTCCTTCCACTGGGACCCAGCCATCAAAGGTTCCCACTGGGGAAGGGGAGAGGCTATTTCTCGGGAAGGAAGGGGTCCCTGCGCAGCTCAGGTTCACCCCCCCACCACAGCTTTAAAAAGCACCATCACTGCTGTCATAGCCTGTGTGTTGGGTTCTCGACCCAGCGGGAAGGGATGCTTGGGGTGGAGACCACGGGGTCTTGAGCCGTGGTCCTCGTGAGGGTAGGGTGGGGTCACGGGCTCCCTGGTTATTCTCATTGAGGGGCATTTCTCAACTCCTTGGTGGGGGGCTCTGTGTCTGTTTTGTCCCCACAACTGGGGGCTGGGCAGGGACCCAGCTGGGCTCTGTCACCAGGCCTTACAGACTGATGGAGAAAGGGATGTGTGTGTGTGTGTGTGTGTGTGTGTGTGTGTGTGAGAGAGAGAGAGAGCGAGCGAGCGAGAGAGCGCCTGCCTGAAACCTAATTGTCCGCTGTCTAATCTGTCAGCCGGAGGACAGCTTGCCAGCCCCTCCCGGCAGGCTGATAAATGCCGACCGAGGCCCCCCCTGCGCCAGCGCCGCCTTAATTGGTATCAGGACGTGCCTGGAGTCCATCCTCCGGGCCCCTGCCTTCCTCCCCTCCTGCCGCCGCCTCCAGCCTGCAGGCCTCCACCCAGAGCAGGGCTCACAGCCCCAGCAGGAGGATGTGAGACCAACAAAGACATCTCCC
>NW_021145903.1:40302-50000 GCF_002837175.3 Physeter macrocephalus | reverse complement strand
GATGGGAATTTGAAACTATGTTACTTCATGTAAGAACTTGACCTCCTTTTTTCTCTCCCTTCTTTCTTCCATGGAAATTCAGAATTTAGAGCAGCATGAATTCAGTTCTGTGGTAGTTCTGTCAACATTTCCATTCATAAATCCCTATTTTCAGGAGTCTGTAACATAGCTGTAAAATTTCCTTCACTCCAATTTGGACTGTAAGGTCTCCTCTGGAAGGAGATTAGTTTTGCCAAACCAGAGATAATGCCTTTTTAGTCTGTTTTGGTTTGGTGTTCTGTAGTTGTCTAAATCAAAGCTCTAAAATATACAAGACACTTACGGTCATTCATATAGCATTGGATCACATGCCAGGATTTCTGATTTTTGTTTCCATGGTATATTGTGGACCCTCTGAGCAGATGCTGTGTTCACCTGTAGGCATTGTATGTGACACCTAGAATTTGCATGTTGGGCAAACTACATTAGTGTCACTCTCCTAATGGCCCCCAACCAGAAGGGGGATGTTTCTTCTACAGATATACTTACTGATAGGTAAATCTGATGGTCCAAATACCATCTTCTATAAAACAGAAGAGGTGAATTGAGGGATCTTTACCCCATCTCCAGCCTAGTTACTCACCCTTGTCTTCTTGTCATACTTCTGAACTTTTCTTGTTCTCAGTCACATGAGAACAGTAGGGACAGACAGCCAACTATTATTCATATGATAATATCATTTATGCTAAGCCAAGTGCTATACTTTTTTTTTTTTTCATCGACTACTTGGAGATTCTGATATTTGGAGATTTTGGTTTCTGGATTAGCATCTGTGGTCAAGTTCCAGTACACTTGTCAGCCCTGTAATTACCCAGATCTCTAGAATGAAGAAGGTAACTGCTGGAAGACTAATGTGTCATTCTTGATTGATTCACTATAAGCAAAGACACGTTCTGAGTTGCTTAGGCAGAAGGTACATTTTGATTTGTTTGTCTTAATATATAGTGCTTATGTTTTATTACAATATAAATATGTTTATCTTGGGGAATGCCCTGGTGGTCCAGTGGTTAGCGCTCAGTGCTCTCACTGCCAGGGCCCGTGTTTGATCCCTGGTCGGGGAACTAAGATCCCACGAGCCGCGAGGTGCAGCCGAAAAACCCCCCCAAGACAAAACAAAACCAAAAAAGCAAATAAACATGTTTATCTTACATTCTGCAAAACATTGTTGCATCGATTACTTTACTTAATCCTCACAAAGATGTGAATTAGGCCACATAGGTGTTATTCTCCCAATTTTACAGATGTAGGAACAGGCTCACACAGTTTCTGTGACTTGCCCCAAGTTTCACTGGGTGAGCTAATCACAGGTCCAGATTTTCTGATCTGGCCTTACCTGTGTATACCAAATTCTCTTTTTAAACAGGGACAAACTTTAAAAGCAGATTTGGGAGCCACTTTTTTTCCACTGCAGATCCTGAAAAGTTAGCTGGTTCACAAGGGAATCCAAACAGTGACAGTGACTGTGGCCTCCTTAACCCGCTGGGCCCCTCTCAGCATGAAGAAGAAACTGGACCAAGAGAGGAACTCCAGGAGGGAAGGAGAGAACTGAGCATTCACCGCACACCTGTGGTCCTGAACACATGGGACCCAATCCTGAAGGGAAGTGAAACAGGAAGAGAAAGTCATCCAGATGAAACCCCAAGGCGGGCCATAGCCTAAAGGGCTTTGGTACCGAAGGTGTCTCTAAAAAGCAGCTGAAGGAGCATCCAGAAGTCAACCCCAAATGAAGCCCTGAATGAAAACCCGTAACGTAGATGAGAGTTACTGAGTGATTACCACGGGGGATTTGAGTCTCACTTGGCAACTGGGAAGTCCTAGCTATTTGCGGGCAATAGTCCTTCGTTAAACCCAGGCAGATTGTTCCTTTAAATGTGCCGCCATTTTCTACAGTATTGCATTTCTGTACCTTTTATTCAGCAAAGCAACTGAGGCTCTTGCTTGAATTTTTCCTTCCCCAACTCCATTTGGAGTTGTTGCTTTAAATGCGCTCATCCTCAGGGGTTACATTTCGTCAAAGGAGGCTGTGCGTGCGTGCATTCCCCACTCCCCGCTCTTTCAGGAGGAACAGATTTTAAGTTACGGGCGATAACAGATATAAGCAGAACTTTAAAATCTAAATGTTCAGTCTTGTTTGGGTACTGCTGAATTTGTGTCCCAGCCCTGTCTTACAATTTTAATTTCTGGCTTGTTTCCTAAAAACAATTAAAATGAACTCTTTGGTTCACATTTTCAGTGGATGTGGTTTGCAGAAATCGTAAATTAAAGTAACAGGTGGAACAGAGCATTTTAACAAATAAGGTGAAAATTACTCCTTTTGCCCTTTACGTTCTTTTGGTTCACAAACTTGGAAAGAAATCTGTGCTTTAAATAAAGCCCCTTTATACTCAAGGTTTCTGAATGGGCTGTGGAGGAATTATTGTTAGCACCAATGCTTTGCCTCTGATGGGTGCCCGTCTGGCATTTGTCCGGGGCTGCCAGGCCTGGCAGGTACCTAGTGTGTTCAAGGACACAGAGAAGCGTGATGCTGTGTACATGCAGCCGTCCATGGCGGTGAGATCCCTGGAGCCTCTGCTCCTGTTTGGCACCGTTGTGGGGAATGGGCTGCATTGTTTTTATTGCTGAGAGTTCTTAAAGCACCTCTGCCCTAGCCGGGGATGCCTTGTTTCCATAGCAACAGCTCTCAGTGGTGCCAGGCTAGCCAGTAGTGTCAAAAAAAGGGACATTCCATAAATAGAGGCTACTTACCCGTAGGTGTCTGCCTTTAGTGGATGTCACAGGGCACTTTGTTTAGGGCTCATCAGATGTGGTCGCCCTCAGCAACGTTTTTGCGGAGTCCTTTGCTTTCCAAATGATCCTGGCATTCATACTTCTTTCTGTCGTTCTCATCTTCTAGTTATTTCTGTTTCTTACGTATCCCTCACAAGCTCTTTAAAGATGTGTCCCCATCTGCGATCTTTTTCTCTCCGTATCTAGCTTAGTACATATAGTAGGCACTCACTTTTTGTTGACGGGGCGAATGAAAGATTGAAACTTTTTTTTCCCCTGGAGAATGGCTCATTTACAACGTGGTTCAAGGAGACCACCCTCCGATCCATGAGCCACTCTGTGTGTGTGCCTGCAGCTGTTGAACTTAACCAGCCTACTTGCAAAGCTCTAAAATATGAGTCGACAACCTTTTGTTCTTAGAGGAACAGTCTCATCTGAAATGTCACACTCTATCTGGGAGATCTGGGAATAATATTAATAATTACCATTTGGTGAACCCCTTTTACGAGCTGCATCTTCCGTCAGGATTCTCTCGACTGCAGAAGACAAAATCCCAGCTCAACCTGGCTTAGGCAGAAGGGGGATTATTTGGAAGCCTCTTGTGTCTTGTTTTGAACAGTCAGTCTGTGAAAGAGTAGTCTCTCTGCTGGGCTTTTCAAACAGCGGAAGGCGGCACTGGAATACAGCTCTGGATCTTTCTGTCTGTGTCTCTCTCCAGGAGTCAGCTTCATTGTCTCTACCTGGAGACTAGCTACTTTCTAACCTAATTTCACATCGTGGGGATGCCACCACCAGAGAGAGAGAAACTTTGTTTCCCAATTCGTCCTGGAAAATCACAGAAAAGCTCCAAGTGGCCCAGCTTAGGCCTGGTCTGCTCTGGGACAGCGACTCAGAACACAGTGAGAGGAAGACTCCCACGAGGAAGGCAATACTGAGTAAACAGTACCCAAGGTGTTTACTGCTAAGCCCTGTTTTCCTCACAAGTCTCTGGGTTGGGACTATTGTCCCTGTTCTAGAAATGATGAGTCTGCGCCTCCTAGAGGTTAAATGGCTTACCAGAGATCACACAGTAAGTGGCAAGGCCGGCATTCGAATCCCAGTCTGCTGGTTCAAAAAACCCCTGCTTTTTACTAAAACAGTGCATTGTTTTTCCAAATAATAGGAAGGGAGCTGGCAGACAGATGTAAAGTTGGACCACAGAAATGATAGCAGAATAAGTGGGAAAATATCATTTTCTTCCCAGTAACCTTGAATATTAGCACCTTATTTTTTTTCAAAGAACAGAATGCCATATTCTTCTGAAAATGAGCAGCCTCTTCCTCCTTCCTGTAGTGGCAGCATATGGGATCTCAGTTTTAAATCTCTTGAAGGCTGCCCGTGGACTCACAGGATAAAGGCAATATAATTCTCTCATAGAGCAAAGTGCAAAATTAGATGAATCTAAGAGCCAGAGGGGATGTTAATTTCTCAAGCCATTTCCATTGGCTCGGATCCGCTCTATCTACACAGGTGGCCGACACAGTTCTGGGGAGAAAAAAGACATGAAAGAAGAAGAAAGCAGTGGGGTCTGTGCCAGGTTCCATGCTGCTTATCTTCTGCGCACGTGACCTAGTGTGGCTTTGGTAGCCTGTTCAGAGTCTACTTCAGGAGGCAAGGAAAATTAAGAATACTGGTTACAGTTAATGATGCCCAAAAATACAGAGATAGCATAATTGGTTCTGCTGAGTCTTCTGGGTCAGCTCAGTGGGTCGCCTTGCATCCCCTGATTGCAGGATTTGAGTTAGTAAAGAGGACGACCACAGTCACTGCCTCCTAATATCACCCTCCCATGCAGGCTGCAGCCACGCTCCAGTGCTCGATTCAGAAACTCCAGTAAGTGTGGATTGAAAGCAGACATTTTTGGGTGATTAGTTCTGTTTTTAATCCACATACAGCCTGGAATGGAAAAGTAGCCACATTTTATTTTAGAGAGTGTCTAGGGACAGTGCCAGAATCCTTCTTTCAGCACATTTTCTGATTAGCTAGGTATAAAAGTATTTTAGTGTTGCTTAAAAATAAAATCTTAACCTTTTGTAGGTCTTATGATTTTTCCAATTACAAAACACTCCTCCTCCTGTGTGATTGATTATTAGACATTAGATATCAAATATTAGGGTGTGTGTTGAGAATGGACTTGCTGACGGAATGAATGCTTCAGAAGAACCTTTTTGACTCTGGAAAGTGAATTATGTTAAATTTCCTCAACTTCAGTGCATTGTTATAACAAGTGAAAGTATTCCAGCCTGAAAAAAAAAATCTGGCAGACAGTTTGTCTTTCTTTAAGACTGTGAAATGTAAGATTGTGTGAGTCTTACTTGTTTGCTGAAAGAAAAAAAGTGGTACCTTGAGCAGAGATAGTTCTGGTAGGATGCCAGATGGAGAGTAAGAGAAAAATAGGGATAGAAACCCTTTCTCTGAGAAAGGATAGTGGAAACTTCTTCAGCCCTGAGATCTAAGTATAGAACTGGCCCTTTTTGCCTTTCTTAGCTGAATGTCATATGTCTTAGAGTGTTGGGCCAGAAGATGATGGGTACGGTTCCATCAGCACATCCTTAGACCGTGACATGACCAACAAGGTCACAGAATTTCATGCAAGCTGTGCCCCAGAAGGTGAGCAGTTGCCAGCAAGGGCCTCTGTAGTGCTTTTCTGTGCCATGAGGCAACATTTTTTAGAAGGTTCCAGGGGGTTAGAGTTTACTCACCCCGGCAGCGTCGGGAGCGTTAGATTCCACATTAGCCAAATAGATAACAGTTGCAGGAAGTGGGATGCTGTGTTTTTGAACCACTGCTTACCGTTGTGCCTGGCGTTAGGGAAAGCCATGGGTGTCAGCCTGCCTCATCCAGAACAGTAGCCTCAGCACTGCTACTCTTCTGAGAAGTGCCCCACGATGTTTTTAATCTGTTGGCAAATATTTGTCGAGTTCCAGCTGTGCTCCCGCTTTGGTTAGATGCTGTAGTTGAGGTGATCATACGGTTTATCATCAGAGTCACTTTTGGAGTGAGAAGGAGCTAGTGGTAATTATACTGAGACAGTAATTATCAGCTGGGCCTGTCATTCTGGCCACCAGAATGGGCAATTGCCTGAACCATAGGGGATCTAAGAGTGCCATTCATATCCTTGGGCCACACTCTAAAGGATACTTACAGCCCTGTTAGAGAGCTGGTACTTACACAGTAAACAATTCAAGAACATTATGAAAAAGTCCTTCTCTTCTGTAACTGTCCCACCCCCTACCCCCCAATCAGTTTCTCCTCTTCTTGTTTACTCTCTTGTCTTCTCACAACAAAAGCTTCTTGAAAAAATAGTCTATACTAGGAGTCAGCAAGCATTTTCTACTAAGGACCAGGTAGTAAGTATTTTAGATTTCATATGCCATCTGGTCTCCGACGGCTACCCGTCCCTGCTGTCGTTTGGAGCAAGTGGCCACAGACAATTCCTAAACGAACGGGATTGGTGTGATCCAAGCTGTCGTCGTTTACAGAAACGGGTGGCACACCGGGCTTGGCCCCGAGGCCGTCATTTGCTGGCCCTGCTCTCGCACGCACTGTCTCCGCTGGAATCGCTCTTGTCGAGGTCATCAGCGACTTCCCTGGTGTCCAGTTTGGTGGTCATCCTCTGTCCCAGTCTTACGTGAATTCTCAACAATGTAAGACATAATCACTCTTTTCCTCTTCCCTTCCAACACTTTTGTTTGCCTTCTGTGACACCGTAGTCCCTGGTTTTCTCTCCTGTCCCTGGTGGTTCTTCTCTTGCATCTTTACTCCCTCCTTTTTTTCTCCTAGACTGCTGAACATCGGAGTGTCCAGGGGCTCAGCCCTGGGCCGTCTTCTCTTCTCTTCTTTTCTCTTCTGTCTGTACCCTCTTCCTAGGTGATCTTTAGTCCTACAGACTTCAGTATCACCTATAAGCTGATGACTCCTGAATTTCAATTTCTCTCTTCCAAGCTGCAGACTCATATGTCCGTCTTGATATCTCCACTTGATATATATGTATGTATCCCTAGGTGCAAACGTGCATTTGCCCAGGCTGGTCAAAAGCCCTACAAATAGACCTAACATCTGTGTGGCTTTCAGCACCTGTTGTGTTGTTGAGTCTTCCCAGCAACGCCTGAAGTGGGTGGCATCGTCACCGCTTTGCAGATGAGGAAACTGATCCCTAGAGAGGTTGTCCTGCCGGTATGTGACAGCAGAGACAGGCCTCAAACTCCTGCCTTCTGGCTGGAAAGTGGTGGGATTTCTCACTGCACCACAACTGTTTGGGGGATGCTGAATCTGGGAGTGAGGAAGGCAGGATGGCAGGAAGCGGAGAGGAAGCAGTTGCTGAGTGAGGCACCCTCTTGGGAGGGAATGGGTTTGAGAGGGGCCGCTCAGTGAGACCCAATTCCATTCCATCGCCCCTTTTGATTGGTTACTACTCTTCAAGTAAAACTTCCCGAGTTACGGATTTGGGTCTCTGATAGCAATGCCAACTGTTGTTCTAAGACCAGACCTTCTGATGATTAAAATACCTCTGTCCGGGCGGCAGAAAGGACAAGTATAAAAGCTTCTTTGCTCCCCACCCTTGGTAGATATAAGTGAAACGATCCAGCAGAGCAAACGCCCACTCCCTGCCTGTCCCAGGAGGTGGTGTGAGCCGCTGTGTATTCGACTAGCATCACCTCAGACTTGGCAACAAACGGGCGGAGGAAGCCATAACATAGTCACGCTCAGAAGCTCCGTGTCCTTGTCCCCAGGTGTGAAACCCCTGCAGATCCCAGAGATGAAGAAGGTCAGAAGAGAGCTCTGTCTGGGACTGAGCCACACACAGGGCGAGGAGCTGCAGGGGAAGGGAGGAGTCCCAGCATCAGGAGAAGGGGGCCTCCCGGAAACCTGGGAAAGACAGCGAGATACAGTCCCTCCTTCCAACGAGGAAGGAACTTCCTGCAGCGGAAGCAGACTTAAGTTTGCTTTTTGAGGATGTTTTTCAGCCACAAAGAAAACGTGTTAGTTCGTAGTCTAGAGGTGGCTCTTCTGCTGGGTTCTGCTGAAGGCAGAGGTTCAAATAACTCTGTCAGGGCTTTTGACTTTCTCCCCACGTCGCAGCTTTGCTGTCCTCTTTCCTCTGTCAGGGTGTCCTCAGGGAGGCTGGCTGTTTCCCCCCTGCAGGCACAGATGGCCACACACAGCTCTAGGGCAATGCTGGCCTTGTCATTACATTTACAAAGGGCTCGGGAAGCCATGTTAGGACAGGCCACTCTTTTTTTTTAATTTTGTTATTTATTTATTATTTTTTGATGTGGACCATTTTTCAAGTCTTTACTGAATTTGTTACACTATTGCTTCTGTTTTATGTTTTTGGTTTTATGGCCGCGAGGCGTGTGGGATCTTAGTGCCCTGACCAGGGATCGAACCCACATCCCCTGCATTGGAAGGCGAAGTCTTAACCACTGGACCGCCAGCGAAGTCCCCAGTCCAAAGTAAAGTGCGTTCAATGAAATGAAGTGGGAGTTCTTCTTTTGGCCGCTGCCTCTTTCACCAGTACGTGTGTTCTTCACGTGTGCGGCTGAGCGTCCTCCCCCCTCCCCTAATACTGCTTCCCAGACTCACGCAATCACCACTGTGGGTTGTAATGCTTTTAATGGTTGGCATCCATCTTTGTTGGTTTTTATTTCAGTGGAAACATTTAGCTCACCGTTAGGTGTAAGTATTCCTTTCTAACTTCATTTCATTGGTTTCCAAGTGGGGTACTTACAGATGTCGTTAAGGTTTGCCCACGGTTTGGGAGTCCCCGTGCACAGCTGTCATTGTTTTTTTTTTTGAAGGCACTATCTTCTGGAACTCTCAAAACCCGGAGCTTCCCCTACCCCCAACTTTGAGCCACCTACGTCTCTCTTCAGGCTTTTGAAGGTTACTGCATACGTGCACACACACACACACACACACACACACACAGATGTGCATGTCTTATTTATTTGTTGTCATCAGTATGTGTAGTAATCACTGATATAGAGGGCAATAGTTTAGTTTTTAAATTAAAACTTTATGATGCAACTTGGCAAGAACTCTGAGTGTTTATTTGCCTGTATCCAGATGCTGGATTCCCCCTGCCTCTGCTGCTTAGGTCGCAGGTCTGGTAAAATTGTCACTGCAAGGGCAGCGAAGCAAGAGAGCTTTAGGCATTTTTCTTCTGAGGCTGCACTTGATCACAGTGTAGGGACCGGTGCTGCCTTGCTTTTCATTTCTTCCTCTTATTCTAGGCACTTGAAGAGGCCCAGAAAGCGATTCAGCAACTCTTTGGAAAAATCAAAGATATCAAGGACAAAGCAGAAAAATCAGAGCAAATGGTGAGTTTTGGTTTCTTCCTGACATTTTTGTGCCAGAAGAGGAAGTTGGCTTCTCGTCCAGTCATACTAGTTAACGGACTTGTTCTCCCTCTTCCTGCCAACCACAGCACCCACGTCTCCAGTGCTGGCCCTGGGACGACATCTCTTCAGGAGGTGCCGCTAGACATGTAGTGACTCACTATCTCTGCTGCCCTGTATTTGCAGCCCTGTTTTTAAACAGGGAAAGTTCTCTTCTTCTCCTTTCCCCAAAATAGTTTCCTAGTCATTTTGGATTCCTCTCTCTAGCATTTGTTTATATCACGTGTGTCTCAATTCAGATGTATGACATGTAACTTGGCATTGCTTGAAAACTGGACCTGGATCTGGGAGGTGGGCCGCATCCTTCCTGTGATACGTGCTGAGGGGCTTGATTAAGCTCTCCCTCTGTGCGGTGCTGCCCTCGGGTGATGTGCTCAGAGGCCTCCACCGACCAAGGGGCCCGCCAGTTTCTTCCACTCTTTTTTTTTTTTTTTTTTTTTTTGCGGTACGCGG
>NW_021145903.1:16920-40203 GCF_002837175.3 Physeter macrocephalus | reverse complement strand
GGCCTCTCACTGTTGTGGCCTCTCCCGTTGCGGAGCACAGGCTCCGGACGCACAGGCCCAGCGGCCACGGCTCACGGGCCCAGCCGCTCCGCGGCACGTGGGATCCTCCCAGACCGGGGCGCGAACCCGGTTCCCCTGCATCGGCAGGCGGACTCTCAACCACTGAGCCACCAGGGAAGCCCTCCTCCACTCTTAATAAGAATAATAACTACCTCAAAGGGATGTTATAAGAATTAAACGTATGAAGAGCACAGAGCATAGTACTGGGCTGGGGTTAGTTGCTTAATGAACGAAAGCTATTATTAATGTCATTTTTTTCCCCCTACTCGTTTTGGTTATAAAAACTCCTAAACCCTCCCAGGCTTCTCTGCCTACATCTTATTATAATCTACTCAAGAACAGATCCGAGGTCACGCTCCCATGGACCCTTCAGTTCTCTTCAGTGGCCATTTGGCAAGACTGGACAGGCTGTGGAAGGCGGCGGGGGCGGGCCCGGCTTCAGCGGAGGGCATGGGGCGGTGGGGTGGGAGAGGGGACAGTTGGATACCATTAGTGAGCAGCATGGCCTCTGACGTCAGACCGCCTGCCTTCAGATCCACCCTCTCTCCTTCCTCCCTGGGGGCCTTAAGCAAGTTACTTACCCCCTCTGTACCTCAGTTGCCTCTCTGTGAAGTGGAGGTAATATTTGTGTGTACATCACAGAATTGTGGAGATTCGATGAGCACTTAGTATTCTGATCTGCTAGTCTGGACCACGCTCCCTCGTCAAGCCGAGGGGGGATGCAGTAACAGTCTGAGTAGACCGCTCCTAACGCCATTAGATGTTTTATTTTAAAGCAGTCTGGGACTTCCCTGGGGGTCCAGTGGTTAGGACTCTGCGCTTCCAATGCAGGGGGCGTGGGTTTGATCCCTGGTCGGGGAACTAAGATCCCATAAGCCGTGTGGTGTGGCCAAAAAAAAAAGCAGTCTGCTTCCCCAGACAGTGCTTTGCTAAAGGGAAGGAGAGGGTATCTGTGGAGCTCTTTCACTGTGCCGATCACTGTGCCCGTTCCTTTATACAAGTGATCTAACTTCGCCCTCACAACGGCCTTCTGAACTCGGTTTGACTCTCATTATTATTTTTATGATTGACCATTTTATCAGTGAGGAAACCGAGACTCAGTGAGGCTAAGCCACTTGGTCTAGGACACCGAGTCCGTGCGTGGAAGAGCCGAGATTCAACCCGAGAACTGTCGGACTCCCAAACCTGCCGTGTCCTGTTCTGTCCTTTTTTGTCGGCCCAGGGGTAACGGTTAAGGTAAATTAACGACCAGCGTTCTGTTTTGCGAACCGGTCTCGTGTGACTTTGGCCTGAGAACCCCTTGTGTGAGCTGCCATTAAGGGCTTTATTTGGGGAATAACAAGAAGTTGGGTTTGTCTAGAGAAGCACAGGCTGTGTGATGGGGAGAGATGGGGAACACTGGTGAAGGGACCGGTGAGCTCCGGTGCAAAGCTGCGAGGGCCTGAAGGAGGAGTAGAAGGGACAGATTCTTGAGATGAGTCAGAGGAAGAATGTTTAGGATTTAATGAGTGACCAATGATGCAGGACCTACCTGCAGGAACGAGAAGAGTGGTAGATGGCGCTGACTTTTCACACAGTACTTGAAGACTCCTGATGCTAGTGCTGGAGCTAAGGAACCCAGGAAGAGGAACAGGGATTTTTTTTTTTTGGTGGGAAAGAGAATGATGATTTATTTCAGAGTTGGAAGGGTAATTAGATTATAAGGCCGAACTCCTTTATCTAGTTTATTATATCATTCTTTGACCGGGGCACGAACCCGTGTCCCCTGCATCGGCAGGCGGACTCTCAACCACTGCGCCACCAGGGAAGCCCAGTTATATCATTCTTGATCGTCTTTTCCCCCAAACTCAGTTATTTGGTAAAGGCGTGGTAGGTTCTTCACCTCTTCCCCAAACCCCCACGATAGAGATAGAGACATTTGGTGGCCTGAGGGTCACAGAGAGAGCAGGCTTGATGGGCCAAATCCCCGTGAAAGAGGCTTTTTCTGCTAGGATCCAGGTCAGCCTTGCGGGTTTGTGGGTGTGGATCTGAGCTGTACAGGTCGTGACCTTTACTTCATAACTCTACGCAGGATGAACAAACTCTAAAAAATCAGGTCATGTGAATTTAACTCACTACCGGCCTTTTTCACTTTTGACAGGTGACCTACGTTTCCAGTAACTAGGATGTTTGTGCCTGGTATCCAGGGCGCTCCCTTCCCTCCGGGTGTCATAGAACCTGGGGAACCAAATTGCTCTTCAGAAAGTTTCTTGTTCATCAGGGACTCGGGCAGTTTAGTGGAAGAGTCCGCCTAGGTGTTAGTAAAGGTGGAGAATTATTCCCACCTCACTACTGAATGTACTTTTCTAGTGACTGAAATATACTTACGTTCCCAGCTACAGAGTTTCTTTCTCTTGGACCCGCTGGGTCAACACTGTTGGAATTTTATTCCCCTGACTGCCATCTGTCTCCCTGAAGACTCTGCTCTTAATGACGTCATGTTAAGCTTACTTTGCGGGGGTTACATTTCAGTCTTCTTGAGATTTGAGGAGAAATCTTCTGGAGACCGGATAATAAACCCTAGATCCACGAATAAAGCCCATCTCAATAGAATTAGCTGACTCATACTATGCTATCCATTTTGTACCGAACCTAGTAACCCCGGTGCCAGAAGGCATACTTCCCTGACCTTGTTCAGGAGGAGATCCGCCGTCCTTGGCTCCTGGACACCGTGTGCTCCCTACTCAATTACTATGTGGCTCACTCCACTTTACTTGGGGTGAAGAATAAAGTTCATTTCATTCTCACAACTGAGGATTTTGTAACCCTGGGTAAAGTCTGCTGAAGAAATGCCAAATTAAATGTAAACGGGCTGATTGGAAATTATTTTGAGTATGTATTGGGAGGACACCTGTGTTTTCTCCGAGGGCTAACGCGAGGTGTGTTTGTCCCTATTTCATTTGCATTATTTTCTCCGGAGGCTGCTCGCAGACCGGTTGACGTCTGTCTTAACCCTCCTCCTTTTTCTCCTGTGGTTTTCACTGTTAAGGTGAAGGAAATCACCCGCGACATCAAGCAGTTAGATCACGCCAAACGCCACCTGACCACCTCGATCACGACGCTGAACCACCTGCACATGCTGGCGGGCGGCGTCGATTCCCTCGAGTAAGCACGTCCGCGGTCCCTTTCGGGTCCACGGGAAATAAATGTGTCACAGAGGAGATGGCACCGTAGGTTTATTTACTTCTCAGCCAGGAGAGTCTCATCATCCTGGCCCACTTCCCGCAAAGCGGTCTCAGATGTTTAGTCACCACTTTGGCTTTGTGCCCTCGGGTGCTCGACGTGTAACAGACACCCGAGACTTTGAGGTGAGGGGCAGGTGCGTCTGAAGGGGCCCGAAAAGCATGTGGAGAAGGACTTCAAGAGCACAGGTCGTTTCCACGCGGTAGGTCTCTACCACGGAGGCTGCTGAGGCAGTGGAGGGCTGTAATCACGCCCCCAGCCTGCGCGTTCGCAAGTTTTCCTGCTTGTGTTGGGCTCAGTTGCACTGTCGTTGAACATGCCTTATGGAAACAGATCCTTGTACCCACTTTTTTCTTTTTTTTTCCACCCACTTGTTCAAAGGCAGAAGCCTTCTGTTTGGCTTGTAGGGGAACTATAGGGGATGGTACATGAGAACATGAGACACAGTATTAAAAGGAAGTGTTGGTTATTGACCACAACGAAGCAGCCCAAAGGCCTCCTTTCCTAGAAGATTCTGATATTCCTGTTCACTTTTGTGGTCTGTCTCATGAGAATTGCCCCTGTCCCAGCCTCAGTATAATCTCATGTGTGGATAGAGAAAGAGCACCTCCCTAGGAATTTAGACACAGTATCCAAAGTTGGGGCTAATAGGGGACAGACTCCTTCCTGGTCTCCCCCAGACATTGCCTGGTCTTCAGTGAACCCTGGCCTGTTCTCCTGCGAGCAGTGATCGGAGAGGTCAGCGGGCCCGTAGGAGACTGGAAGAGCAGTGTCCTTGTCCCTTTCCCCAGGTGCTCAGTGCTTTCCAACAAACCAGCAGGCCAGGCAGTGGTAGCAACGTAACTCCTTGGCTTAAAAAGACAGGATCAATCCTGTCTTTTTAAATGCCTTGTAAAGGAAGTCATAAATTATACGTTTAATTAAAAAACCCAATCCTAATGAAAATTTTAAATCGAATAGTTTGTTCCTTCCTTGCGGTGTGTAACTGTTGATTTTATCAGCATCCTTTTATTTAAGCTTCATTAACCTTAGCAGCAGGGAAACTAAACATACCTAAACATGCACGGAGCTGCTTAACATTGGCTTAAAGTCTACAGATTTGAGTTAACATGTAAGTGCATATACATGCTCTTTGCTGTGTCCTGAGATGTGTTTGGTTTGCTCAAATGCCGTAACCCTCAAATAATAACATCCCGACCCCTGCTCTCTGTCAAATCCAACTAATCCATAATACCCAACCCAAATCCCCAATCCGTAGCCTTCCCAGATTCCCCTTCCCCCACCCAGGGAGACTCCATCACTCACACATTCTTTTGTACGTCCCAGAGCACGTAACTTGGACTTCTGTTTAGAGCTCCATTCATCCTACTTGGTACTACTTAGATGTGTCCTTGTCGCTCTCCCTTACTAACTCATGTCCCCTTAAGGATTTGGACCCGGTCTTATTTTTTTTCCCCCCCAGTGCACAGCACCATATATATTCAGTGCTCAGGAAATGCTTGTTAAATTGAGTTGATGTCTATTTTAGAGCACAGAGTAGGTTGGTCCATATCTGTATCTTGTGTCCTTAGTGTTTTTCTGGAGTCCTCAACTTCCTATTTCCTTGCAGAGCCATGACCAGGAGAAGGCAGTATGGAGAAGTTGCTAATCTTCTTCAGGGCGTAATGAATGTTCTGGAGCACTTCCACAGATATATGGGAATTCCACAGATCCGGCAGCTTTCTGAAAGGTAAAATGTCATTGGAGAAAACGATCTTCCCTTTTAAGAAAAGGTGGTGCTGGGAAGTGCTTAAGCACTCAGCTCGGGTTGTTCATTGTACAGTCTCACTGTGGGAAGGAGCCTCAGAGGTCACCTGATCTGACTCTGTCTGCTGCAGACGTCCCCTCTATGTCCCCTCACCACCTCTTTACCATGTCTTCCATCACTACCTGTGTTAGATAGTTGCTGGCCTGGTTCACTGGAGTGAACCAAGCCCACGTTCGTGAGGGAAACTGTTCCAGTTGTCTGCTTCCTTGTAACAAACCATCAAAACCCAGGACTTAGTGGCTGATGACAACAGTTATTTCGCTTGTGTAATGTGGCCTGGCCCAGCAGGGACAGCTCATCTCTGCTCCGTGCAGCATCAGCTGGGGCGGCTCCACAGGGGACTGGAGGATCCGTTGGTTTAATCTCATGGTTGGCAGATTGGTGCTTGCTGTCAGCTGCGAGCTCAGCTGGGTTGTCCTCCCTGGGCTGCTTGGGCTTCCTCATGGTGAGGTGGTGCTGGGGCCCATGAATGAGCATGCCAAGAGAACCAGGTCTTAGAAGCCACAGAGAGTCGTTTCTGTAGTCACAAGCCCGTCAGGATTCAAGAGGAAGGGATATAGCCTCCGCCACTCCCAAAGGGAGGAGTGTCAAAGCCCCATTGGTATAAAGAGCACGTGGGGGGCTTCCCTGGTGGCGCAGTGGTTGAGAATCCGCCTGCCAATGCAGGGGACACGGGTTCGAGCCCTGGTCCGGGAGGATCCCACAGGCCGTGGAGCAACTAAGCCCGTGCGCCACGACTACTGAGCCTGCGCTCTAGAGCCCGCGAGCCACAACTGCTGAAGCCCGCGCTCTGCAACGAGAGAAGCCAGCCACCGCAATGAGAAGCCCGCTCACCGCAACGAAGAGTAGCCTCCGCTCACTGCAACTAGAGAAAGCCTGCAGCAACGAAGACCCGATGCAGCCAAAAATAAATAAATAAAAATTTTTAAAAAGTATTATTAAGAAATAATAATAATAAAAAACGAAGAGCACGTGGGATGAGAGATCGCTGTGGTAGTCTTTGCAAATACAGTCTGCCCTTGAACTTCAGATGTGACAAAATAATGACTTAGCCTCTTTAAATTTGTTCTTTCCTTCCTATTCTGTTGAGTTTTAATCCCAGATTCAGAGCCAGTAGAAAGAAAGGCAGATGCTTAAAGAGAAGGAAGATGAGGACCTGAAGGAAGATAAGGGGTGGGGAATTTAATGCCTTTTCTGTTAGAAGTAGCCGCAGGGAATATACTAAGAGACAGTCAAAATTGATGGATCCCAACCTTTTTTTTTTGCAACAAAGAGGAAACAAAGGGGCCGGTACTCAGCAGGAGCCATCATTTTCAATTCTGCTTTCTCAGGAGGCCTGATGGCTGCAGGCCTCTTGTTTTCTAAGTTACTTTATTTCTAATTATATAAGTAATACACGTATACATTTTCTTTATTAGAAAAAAGTCAACATACAGATGAAACTTAAGTCCTCTTTAACTATACCTCACACCCCAGTGCTACCCATAGAAGTAGTTACTATTATCAATTTAATGCTTATCCTCCAGATTTTTTTCTGTGCATTTAAATAAATCTGTAGTTTTAGATTGTGGGTTTATTTTGCTTTGTTTTGTTTTAAATAAATGATCTCATACTGTATGCTTCATTCTGAAACTTTCTCTTTGTTTTTAGCTTAGCAGTGTATTCTAGAGGTTTTTCCACATCAGTGTATACAAACCTATCTCATTCCTTTTAACAGATGCATGGAATTCTGTAGTATAACATACCACAGATTATTTAACCATTTTCATATCACTAGACTGTTTGCTTCTAATTGTAAAAATACACTCCCTTTTGCACATCTGCAAGTATTTCTCTAGGATAGATTCTGGGTGATAGGTCACGTGCATTTAAAATTTTAATAACTGCTGCCCCTTTGCCCTCCAAAGAGGCTTTATTTATTTATAGTACCATCTGCATAGTATGTGAGTACCCATTTCCCCATATCCTCAACAACACTTGATATTGTCAGTTTTCCTTTTCATTTATCTGATGGATGAAAAATGGTACCTAGTTCCTTTCATTTTCGTTTCTCTGCTAACTAATGAGATTAGTTTCTTTTCACTTGATTATAGGCCATTTACATTTCCTCTGTGAAATGCCAGTTTATATCCTTTGTCTGTTTGTCTACTGAGTTAGTTATCCCTTCCTTATTGATCTGTAGGAGTTCTCTATGTATTCTGGATACTAATCCTTTGTCAGATCTGGCAGATCTTGCCTGTAAAACCATCTAGGTGTGTCACCTGTTTTCAAGGCAGATCTTTGTCCTTTCAGTTTCTTCCATGGTAATTGGTCTATTCATGTTGCCTACTTATTTTTTTTCCTTTTTAAAAATTGTGTTGAAATATACGTTACATAAAATTTACCATTTTAGTAATTTTTTAGTGTACAATTTCGTAGCATTAAGTATCAATAAATTCACAGTATCGTACAAACATTGCCACTTTATTTCCGAAACTTTTTTATTACCGCAGACAGAAACTTTGTATGCATTAAATGATAACACTCATTGCCTCCTCTTCCCTGCCTCTGGTAACCTGTGTTCTATTTTCTATCTATGAATTTGCTTATTCTGGGTACCTCATATATGTGGAATCATACACTATTTGTCCTTTTGTGTCTGGCTTATTTCATTTAGCACGTTTTCAGGTTCATTCGTGTTGTATTATTTATCAGAATTTCATTCCTTTTTGAGGCTGGATATTTTATTGTACATATAGACTATAATTATCCATTCATCTGTTGATGGACACTTGGGTTACTTCCACCTTGTGGCTGTTGTAGTGTAGACTAAGCAAATCTATCGTCTGGAGCCTATTGAAAATCTGAAGTCCATCTTATTCTTATTCCTTTATAAAATAATCTATTTATTTTGTTCTGGAAGCATTTGAGATTTGGGGGTGGGAGAATCAGGAATTTTACTAGGACATGGGTCTCTTTTCGTTCATGTTGCTCTGTACTTAATTGTATTCTTTTCTTTTTTAATATTGTATCTTAATTAATTAATTTATTTTTTGCTGTGTTGGGTCTTTGTTTGCACACGCGGGCTTTCTCTAGTTGTGGCGAGCGGGGGCTACTCTTCATTGTGGTGCGCGGGCTTCTCACTGTCGTGGCTTCTCTTGTTGCGGAGCACGGGCTCTAGTACGGGGGCTTCAGTAGTTGTGGCATGCCGGCACAGTAGTTGTGGCACACAGTCTCAGTAGTTGTGGCTCTCGGGCTCTGGAGCACAGGCTCAGTAGTTGTGGTGCATGGTCTTAGCTGCTCCACGGCATGTGGGATCTTCACGGACCAGGGATCAAACCCGCGTCCCCTGCATTGGCAGGCGGATTCTTAACCACTGCCCCACCAGGGAAGCCCCCTTAAATGTATTCTTAATCTGAAGACTCATGAGTTTTTTAAATTCCAAGAAATTGTTTTCCTTTATTTCTTCGAGTAGTTTTTATGCTTTGTTCTCTGTGTTCTCTCTTTGTGGAATCCCTAGTACATGAATATTGGAACTTCTAGATCTGCTGCCTTGTTTCTTAATTTTTTTAAATACCTTGTATCTTTTTGTTGTGTTAAGCCGAGTTCCTCAACTCAACTCTCCTGTTTTAATTTATTCTTCAATCTTGCCCATCCTGTTATTTCACCCAGCTGTTGAGTTTTTATTTCAACAATCCAACTTTAATCTTCAGGGTATCTAGTTGATTCTTTTTTCATGGGCATAGTATCCTCTTAAGTCTCTCAGGGAGTATAAACTATATATGTTTTAAAGTTCTGAGTCACCTGTTCCATTTCTCTATCCTCTGATGTCAGGTCTTCAGTTTGCTGAGCACGATGACTCTCTTTCTTGGTGTTTGCACTCTGCCAATATTTGGTGATTTCTAGCTGATTGCACAGTTTTGGCTGTGAGATTCTCTGTCATTCTGATCAGAGATGCTCTTTTACTGTCACCTGCTCGTGAAGGAGAAGCACGGGATGTGCCGCTCGGCTACGTGTGCCACAGACTGTGCTTCTCAGGTGAGGTGGAGCTGGAGCTGGGGGAACTGCCAGGTGGGATATGCTGGTGGCTTATCTTCTGGGCCCGAGGGCTCCCTGATCGGCCTGGATGTTGTCAGCCCTCTGGTCCCTACTGGGCTTCTCAGACCCACACCTATTCCTGACCTGAACATTCAAGGCAGGGGTGAGACCTGGGCACTGGCTTCATTGCTCCTCTTGCAGGACCCCAATGTATCCCTCCAGCGGTTCCCCGGCGCCCCCCTCCTGCTCTGGTATCCACTCCCCTCGTGTCCTTTATCTTTGAGAAGCCATTTTAGGCAGGGGTTTCCTTCTTCAGTCCTCTCCTACGAGAGTTTCTAGTCTACCACTCCTTTTCTTGCCCAGTTCTGGATTCTTATTAAAATCTTTTCATTATTTCTGAGTTTCTGGGACAGGAAGGGGAGGGGTTGCACTGCATGCTCAGGGTGCCATCTTAGAGGTGAAATGCCAAGGAACTGTTAAGGAATGTTGAGCAGAGCTTGGCGGAATACTCGGGAAATCACCACCCTTTCCCTTATCCTTCCTAAACCCTTCACACTCAGAGCTGGCTGATCGCCATGTCACACTGGGGATGTGAAGCAGCCAGGAGAGCAGACAAACGGGGCTTTGTGAGCTGCAGGAAAGAAGGAAGCTTGGATGGAGAAGGCAGACTCGCTCTCAGTGGATGGCGGGGGAGGGAGGAGAGGCAGCGTCACCTCCCCTTACCCTCCTGATAATCCAGAGTTGGTCTTTTTTCCCGTTCACTTATTCTTCTCTTCACTCACCTAGTAGATACTTACCACACACTTTTGTATCCCAGGCCCTGTGCTGGGGGACTGAGGGCACAAAGATAAGAAACACATACTGTCTGCCCTCAAAGCGCTCACCATTTTTGTGAGAGACACTAAAAGAAAATTTCAGTATAGGATGGATATAGTATATGTACAGGCACAGCAGGGAATTGATAGACTGACCCTTCAGGGGCCAAGGATAGGGGTCATAGAAGAATTCAATTTTAATGTGATCTTAAAAGAATGGGTAGGATCTTACCACCAAGACAAGAAGAGAGAGGGGGGAAATATAGGAGAGAGAGAGAACATCGAGGTACTTGGGGAGACAGTGGAGGGTGAAAGTCTGTCTAGGTAGGCAGGGTCAGATTTTATATGTCTCGCTAAAGAATCCGTTCTTCATCTTGTGGACAATAAAAGATTTTAAGCGGGGAGAGGCATGGTCTCATTTGTATTTTGTAAAACTCTTGTGGGTTATAGGTACAAGAGACTGGAGGTTGGGGCTATGTTCTGGATTAGAAAAAATGAAGACCATACCATGACAGTGACCATGAGGTCAAGGAGATGTGAGGAAGAGTTGGTTACCCATTGGTTCCGTGAGACGGGCATTGCTGAATGGCAGGAATGTGGCAGAACTGAATTTTAGTTATAAAAAAGCACCATAGGGACAAACAAGAGAATGCACTCTTTTAGGATTCCTTGCCTTTTAACATTTTTTTCAAAGAAGTGGTTTTATAAATTTGAAGGAACTTTGTGATCACTGCTGTAATAAAGCTCCCCTTAAAAATAGAAAAAGATAACATTGTATCAGTATAGTTTGGTGCTCCAGCCACTCATTATCATGTAGGGTTGCTGCACACACAGGAGGATTTACTTTTCTTTTGGTTCATTTCACAACTTCTATTTGCAAAAAAAAAAAAAAAAAAAAAAAAAATGTGTTGATTAATAGAGAATATATACTATTAAGTAACACGAAAAATAAGGGAAGGGAAGGAATCTCTCATTTCCAGTGTCTGACTACAGTTCTTTTTCAAGAGGTACTAAAAGTTTGAGGAAAGTCCAGACTTCTTATTTTTAGCATCATTTCTGGTGAATATTCCTCCCTTATGTTTACATAGTGATGGTAGAACCATCTGGAAATGATAGAAATAGCTTGTTTGTTTGGGGGGAGGGGAGAAGGCAGGAGAGTTACATCCTGCGCGCTGCTTCAGGTTCTCTAACTTAATAGCTTGCTGTCTGTAAACTGTGGAAGTCATACAAAGGGTTGTGTTCTGAAATCTTTGCCTGTACATTTGAAATATGAAGTTCATGGGCTTTGATTTGAATATAACTGTTTCTTCCAACTACCCTTCTGGAAAATGCTTAAACGTTAATGTAGCGTTGAAGGAAAGATTTTTTTTCTTCAATGTCATCTTTACATTTCAGATCCTCTGGCTTAAGAATATCCATGAAAGCAAATGTGTCTAGTAATCAGTCAGTATTTCCTGAGGAAGAATGGAAGATTCTTGCATTCTCTTGAAATCCATGAAACCTTTGAACTGAAACATATTTTTCAGGGCTATTTCTAACCTCTTATACATGACAGGTACTTGGCAGGTTGAGGAGATCACATGGCTTAGTGATCAAAGAAACTAAAGTGGAGAATGAAAAGGGCTGGCTAATCAAGTATACTTCAATAAAATTTGAAAAAAAAGAAAGAAAAGGCCTGGCTATCTGTGTGACTATGACAGAAAGAACTTAAGTTTCAAAAGAAAGTGTAACGGTTGTACTTGATGATCTCAAAGCATCCCACTGAGTCACTCTAAGATTCTGGGTTGAGATTCTGTCTGTTTGGAGATGGAGCGTCTGACTAATCTGACTGACTAACCATTCTGTCTGGCACAGACTGCGTATTTTGAGAGGTCAGTTTCTTGCGAATCGTTGAGGGTATTTTCTTTAGGACTGTCATTCACAAGGTACTGGAAGCATCAGGGTTATCTTATCCATAAATGTCTAAGTGGTTTTCATAGTTTGCTGTCCCTCTGCCGCCACCTCTTATGAAATCTGATAGCACATTTAGGGAATGGCGCCCTTGGACAACCCTTGGTCACATGGCGTGGAGGATGCTAGGAGGCAGTTGGTTCACCTTCATTTCCGGGCAGCACAGGGAATCTTTCATCTCCTAAGAGTGGTCAACACTGAGTTGTCACCACCCAAGCAGGCCGAGCTTATTTGGATGCCAGGAGGAATTGTTATTTCCCCTCTTCTCTAGTATTGGTAGATTGATTTTTTCATAACGATGACTAGGAAGTCTTGGTAGCTGAACTCACATATATGCTCCGCTAACAGAGTCTGTTGCTCCACCTCTTCACAGTAGGAACTTACTTTTCGTCTTTGAAAGAGGAAGGAGTATAAAGGAGTGAGACCGAAGCTGTGTTCTTTTAAGAATGTTGATCCTAGAAAGACTTCTAGGATCCTGCTCAGGCAACTGATTGTGAAGACTGCTCTTCACATCTTACCCTGAAAGTACACGGATCATGGTTTGGGTTTATAGATACCATCATTATTGTCAGTAAGGGAAATGGTTTCTCTTTCTTCTGAGTCACTGAAACATTTATGTGCAAAAGCTTATTATTCTGCTCCAACATTAATTAAACATCCGACTTCCAGTCACCTGTAAAGATGGGTGCCATTGCCAGCTAGCGCTGTAAGACGGGTGTGGTAGAATAGTCAGTATTGGAGCGGATACTGAAAGGCATCTAGTCCAGGCCTCCATCCCCACCCTCTTATTTCACAACCATTCTTAGTCGTGGCCCACATAGGGGAAATGGCTTAATTAGGATTACACGTAGCTCACCAGGGGCACAGCTAAGTCTAGACTATCTCAAGAGGTGACCTTGGGAATGGATTGAAGAAGAAGGCAAGGGGGTCTGCAAATCACAGCCTGGTACTTCTGTATTTATCATAGGCTTTGGTTGTCTTTTCAGGCACCCAATTTCTTTTTTGGTTTTTTTTTGTTGTTTTTTTTTGTTTTGTTTTGTTTTTTTGTGGTACGCGGGCCTCTCACTGTCGTGGCTTCTCCCGTCGCGGAGCACGGGCTCCGAGCTGCTCCGCGGCATGTGGGATCTTCCCGGACCGGGGCACGAACCCGTGTCCCCTGCATCGGCAGGCGGATTCTCAACCACCGCGCCACCAGGGAAGCCCTCTTTTTTGTTTTAAATGGATTTTATTGACGTATAGTTGATTTACAATGTTGTGTTAATTTTTGCTGTACAGTAAAGTGATTCAGTTATACATGTATATACATTCTTTTTCATATTCTTTTCCATTATGATTTGTCAAAGGATATTGAATATAGTTCTGTGTGCTATACAGTAGGACCTTGTTGTTTATCCAGTCTATCTATTGGGTTGGCCAAAAAGTTCATAAGATCTTACGGAAAGATGTGGATGAACTTACCCAATATAATAGTTTGCATCTGCTAATCCCAAACTCCCAATCCATCCCTCCCCCACCCTTCCTCCCCCTTGGCAACCATAAGTCTGTTCTCTATGTCTGTGAGTCTGTTTCTGTTTCATAGATAAGTTCATTTGTGTCATTTTAGATTCCACATATATGTGTTAGCATATGATATTTGTCTTTCTCCTTCTCACTTCACTTAGTGTGATCATCTCTAGGTCCATCCATGTTACCTGAGGCACTCCAGTTTCAAATCTGGTTAAGGATTCGGAGTTAGGAGATGGTGGGCTGGGTAGGGTGACAGAGGCAGAGCCGGAACCACCTTTATCACTGAAGTGCTCGGGAGCCCTGAGAATAAGACTGTGACTGTCCCTGGCGGGGCTGGAGCTCCCCCTCCAGGAATGATCCTGTGGCTTAGGAGGGAACGTGTGCTCTCTGTGCGCTGCCAAGGGGAGAGGAGGAACAGAGGGGCCTGAGGCTCTGGAAGCTGCGTCTTGTGACCTGGCACCAGGGCAGTCTGTCTGCCTGGCCCGTTATGTGGAGTCATAAGACCTTGGAGGCAACGGTTTAACCAAAGCATGTTCTCTTCTGTCCTGTCAGAGCTCACACTCAAGGAATGTTTCCTGTGGTCCACTGGGCAACTGTAGATGGATGGCCCCGATTCTGCCTTGGGGGCTTCTCCGGTGATAGCCTTAACTCTGTCATTTCTAAACCCCTCGGGAAGTGACTAAAGAGGCTGCAAACCCACCTATAAGAGTGGTTTTAAAAGTTTTGAAGATGGTGGAAAAACCCTGGAAAGTATTTGGAATAAGGCATAATTATAACTATGCCATCGAAAAACCAAACTGTTTTGGGTCCTGACTATCCCCTCATTAAAAAAAAAAATCTGAGTACGTCGCCAGGCACTGCCTAGTAGCCAAAGAAACTGTGGTTTTGAGCTGTTCGCTATTTCTAGAAACTTCATAAAGTTAATTCCAAAGTAACAGGGTGGAGACCAAAGAAGGAAGAACGTTATTTCATGGTGCTTTTAGCAAAGATAAAATATTTGCCTCAGGCTCAGGGCCGCCCAGCTCCGAGGATGGCTCGTGGGAGGCGTCCAACTCCTGGGGCTGGTGGAGGACCAGCTCCTCGCAGAAGACTGACCCGCAGCTCCTTCCCCTCCCAGCTGCTTCTCCTTTCTTCTCTTTCCTCTCAGCTGACAAATACTTCTTGAGCTGCTCACTTCCATGCAAACCACCGTGTTCAGGACCGACTTCCCTGTTCTAACTCATGTTCAGTATAACTCGGTTTTCATCTTCACAGTCTTCTGAGAGAACTTAAATCTTCATTCAGTGGCCTTCACCCTCAATTAGCAGTTCATTTTATCATTTGGATCTTTTTACTTTAGAAAACATTCTTTTTGCTCTCTTGTTAAAACTTGGGATCCTGATATTAGTTTGCGGGTTGAAAAAACAGCCACTCTGAAGCACCGTGGAGCCCTCCTCCCGTCCTGTACTCCGTGGAGCTGGAGAGTAGTTATACCAGTAACCCGAAATGGATTTATATGTGATTTGGGCATTATTATATAGCATTTCCCTGCAGCATAACTACCCCCTAATGACATTTTGTAAAGATTAACATATACTGCCTCACAGCGGGTGAGAGGTGGCCTAGGAGAACTTTGGGATGTGGAGAGTCCGTAGTGAGAATGAACCCGATGCCTGGGTCCTGGTCATAAACCTGCTGCTAACTAATGTGTGACCTCTCTTATCCAGCCGCCCCTCCCCCCTTCCTGGATGATCCCTAAAGACTTCAGCAGTTCTAACCCCTACGGATCTGTGCATAATTACTTACGGACATTTGGAAATGTATACCAGGCGATGGTATGTTCTCTTTTCCCTACAGAGTGAAGGCTGCCCAGACCGAGTTAGGACAGCAAATCCTGGCCGATTTCGAAGAAGCATTTCCTTCCCAGGGTACCAAGGTATTGTTTTGCATTGTCCCTTCAGTCTTTGGATATTATCACCATTTGTGCCTGATGTACACTCACTGTAGTTACTGTTCGTTTACCATTCCAAAAGCGTTTGCCAGCAGCCATAACGTCTGTTTGCTAGAGGTTCAGGGTAATGAGGCCGTACTTGATTTTAAATATCCCAAAGCAGCATTGATTCCCCATCTGTGTCCTCCCAGCATCAAAAAGTGAGGATTTGTTTCAGTTTAATTTAATGTGTGTCAAACCCAAGAGGTCTGCCTGGTAAATTCCTTCTTTTTCTCGTGGCTATGTTTTAAAATAATAATAGTAATAAAAATTTTTTTCAAGCCGCAGTGTTTTTTAGGATCGTTACATAACTTTTTGGTTTCAGTTTGGTGAAGAGACAACTGGGAGGAACGTCCCCAGGCTTACGTAACTCTCGGAGTGACACAGTTAGGAGGCTGGCTTTTAATGATCCTGTTCTTTGGGATTAATCCCTTTAGCTCTCACTGGTAGCATAGCTGTTTGTGTTGTGTCTGCAAAGCCCACGGTATTTCACTTGTGAGCTATTGGTTACACTTCTCATGTAACAAGCTTTGCCTCACTTGGCCGTCACCGTGCCGGGGTAAATGCCGGGGTAACTGCCTTCAGCTCCATCCTGCAAATTGTAGCGGACATAATCTTAATGCTTTGCATGTGTTGGGGAGAGAAGAACCCTCAGAAGCTTTTTTCCCCTCTATTATTTGAGCTATTTCAGGAGAAAGAACTGTGCAGCGCAGAAGTGACCCAAAGCACACGCCGGCAAGCAGCACTTGGTGGGTGGAGATGGGGGATATATATATGTTCATTCACCGAGCCAAGGAACGTTTCCTGGATCTGCTCTATAATTTCGATAAGTGGAAATATCTTAATCATTTTTCTTTGTGCCTCATAAAAGAAACTTAGGAAGTAGGTGGGGGTAGCAGCCCCAGCTTTGTAGATTACCTTCTCCAGGAAACCTGCCTCTGATTTTAATGTCATGTAGTCTGGCTGACTTCTAGCAATCAGGTCTTTTATGTGTAAAGCACGTTCCTTTGCGGACTTCATCTTCCTTATTCATTTGCTGTACCTGCGGGGAGTGGATATTGGAAAGCTGTCCTGTAAAGAGAGGTTGTAAGGTATTCACAAATTACAAACACTAGCCTCTTCGTAGTCCAGGGTCTGCTATACTGTACTCTGCTGTTCACCCTGATCTTAAGAAGTTTCAGAAAAGTGTGGATGGAACGCAGCTTTCTCACTTAGAAAAAACTCATGTGGACCTACGTTATCTCTTTTTCTCAGACTCCACGAGGCAGATGAGGTGACAAATGGTTTTCTTTAACCACTTGCTTCCCTTTTCTCTGTCTAGGCGACTTTTTTTTGCGAGTTTTCTTTTTTCCTTCTGAGTGACTATTGACTTCTCTTAAAGGCCTTGTGTTATTATTACTATTTCACCAATGGAAATCAAGATTTTTTTTAAAAAAATTACCCAAAAGTTATCTAATAGGTCTTTTTTAAATGAAAAAATCTGAACCCATGAGCCCATAGGTTTTGGCTTTCGTGACTTCTCTGTCAGAGCAAACATTTTCATCTAGAAGCCAAAGTTGAGCAGTCAGCATTCAGTGAATGACAGAACAGCCACTCAGCACGGAGCAAGTCCGAATTTTAACAATTTAGCTCTCGGGCAGCTTGGGTAACACTTAGGAAACTCTTGAACTTCAGCTGAGGTGGATAAATTGGACAGAATTGACACAAAAAGAGTCATAAAGATTTGGAAGACCCTTAATCATCACCTAGTTAAAGTCCATTATTTTTTTTTTTACTTATATTTCAGATGAGTGTCAATAATTGTGCCAAAGCTATGTGGCTATTTAGCCAAGCCAAGAGCAGATGCCAAGTGTTCTTTTCACTATAGCCCACTCAGCCAGCCATGTTCATTCAGTGAGTTACTATAAAGAAAGGGTCACTGAGACTGAATTGCCTTCAGTAATACAAAGGCCTTCCCACCGTCATGTATCAGTACAGCCCCTTGATAGTTAGTTCTGCTGTTTTTTTTCAGGTCAAGCGGCCAGTGTCCTGATATTTTACCTTTGGCTGCCTGTCTGCATGGTTGACTATCTGTGGGACAAGGCTGCTGGTTTAGAACCTGGGTTTAGGTTTTAAATGCCAGCACACTGTTTGGCACAAATATAGCACCTTAGGAACAGGAATCCAAGGTTAGAATCAGGGGAAATTGGCATGTGTGGAGTGAGACTGGTATCATTCTGATTTTTAGGGCTCTTCAGCAAGGTGACTTCAGTTCAGATAGCGAAAGTTCCTACCATCATTGCTGGCCCTGTTTCTAAAATGTCTCATTGCTGATTCATGGAGTAGCTTGTATATTGGCTACTGCAGACTAGCTTAATGATTCTTTCATCAAGGAACAAGTAACTAAAATATCCATCCACAGCACAAGAATGAGTGTCAGGGGAGTGGAAGTAATAATAACATCATGAGTAGAACAAGAAGCAGCGGCTGTCAGAGGCCATAAGATTTAAAGGTCATTTCTGGCTTTTGAACTGGTGTGTGTTGTTTGTTTTACCAGAGGCCAGGAGGACCCAGCAATGTCCTACGAGATGCTTGTCTGGTTGCTAATATTTTGGACCCCAGAATCAAACAGGAAATCATCAAAAAGTTTATTAAACAGCATCTGTCAGAGTATCTAGTACTTTTTCAAGAAAACCAAGATGTAAGTATTGACCAAAGGAGATCAGATGTTACATTTGAATTTATTAATTTATTTTAAAATTTATTTTATTTATTTTATTTTTGGCTGCACTGGGTCTTTGTTGTTGCACATGGGCTTTCTCTAGTTGCGACTATCAGGGGCTACCCTTCGCTAGAGTGCAGGCTTAGTAGTTGTGGCGCACGGGCTTAGTTGCTCCGCGGCATGTGGGATCTTCCCGGACCAGGGATCAAACCCGTGTCCCCTGCATCGGCAGGCAGATTCTTAACCACTGCGCCACCAGGGAAGCCCTGTTACGTTTGAATTTTATTGAAAATTGATTGCTCTCAAGTCTGTGATTTATATTTTATTAGTGTTACTGTCTTAAAATGTTGATTGTTGGACCGTGACTCCTAGGGGCTGACTGTACAGTTCAGCAATTCTTAACCATTTTGGGGTCACTGACCCTTTGGAGAAATTAATGAGAGCTACAGATCTTCTCCCCAAGAATGCACCTATGCATAAAACTTTGCATACAGTTTCCGCAAATTTGTAGAGCCCTGAAGCCCAATCATAGACCCCAGGTTAAGAACCTCTGGATCAAGTAAAAAAAAAAGTAGCCTAGACTCTGAAACCGTGAGAAATAGGTTTTGTTTTCCTTGGTTCTATGTTTTTGCTTATTTCCTTCAACTGTCAATACTACTTCTAAGCACTGGGGTGGATTTTGTTCCCTGCCTCCCCAAGGTTGCCTGGCTGGACAAAATTGACCGGCGCTATGCCTGGATCAAGCGCCAGCTTGTGGACTACGAGGAGAAATACGGCCGGATGTTCCCGCGTGAGTGGTACATGGCGGAGAGGATTGCGGTAGAATTTTGCCACATCACAAGGTAGGTGCCAGCTCTCTACTGGTTTTGGTGTTGATTGAAATCAGTTGAAACCAGTTGATTGAACCAATCCCCCAGTCTCTACAGGCTCCGTGTTGTCTTGTGGATTTGGTACCACTCCCACCTTTTTGTTTGTTTGTTTGTTTGTTTGAAAGTCATCATTTTTTTTTTTTTTTGGCGGTACGCAGGCTCCGGACGCGCAGGCTCAGCGGCCATGGCTCACGGGCCCAGCCGCCCCGCGGCATGTGGGATCCTCCCGGACCGGGGCACGAACCCGTGTCCCCTGCATTGGCAGGCGGACTCTCAACCGCTGCGCCACCAGGGAAGCCCCTGAAAGTCATCGTTTTAATGAGAATGTCTTCACCTGTGCTGGACTCCACTCAAAAGACTCCTTTCCTTTTGAAAGTCAGATTTTATATACCCAAAACCAAGTCCCAAACTCCAGCTGTAGCTATATCCCACCTTCTCCAACTTTAGAGTTCCAACCCTAGAGGAGAGAGCATTATGTGAAGGCAAGGTAAACACTTGATAAGGAGACATGGAAAAGGTTACATGAGAAGCCCTGGGCCAGTAGATTGTAGCCAGAGCACTTGTTTTTGTGTTTGTTTTGCCTTAAGAGTAAAATATACCCAAAACGGAAGCTATGTCTGCTCTTATCTTTGCTCTAGGACTTTGCTATAGCCTCGCCCTTGCCTTGAACAGCCTGCCTTCTTAATCAACTAAAAGCTCATCGACCAGATTTCCCTGTAGTGGTTCATTGCCCCACATTTTCCCACGTGTCTCTATCACCTATATCAATGTGCAGCGAGAATACATCCATCATTGTTCTGCCTTTCTTTTTTAAAAAAATTTATTTATTTTTTTATTTATCTATCTATTTATTTATGGCTGCATTGGGTCTTCATTGCTGCATGCGGGATTTCTTTGGTTGGGTCAAGTGGGGGCTACTGTTCATTGTGGTGCATAGGCTTCTCATTGCGGTGTCTTCTCTTGTTGCGGAGCACGGGCTGTAGGCACATGGGCTTCAGTAGTTGTGGCATGCAGGCTCTAGCGCGCAGGCTCAGTAGTTGTGGCACACGGGCTTAGTTGCTCCGTGGCATGTGGGATCTTCCCAGACCGGAGCTTGAACCCGTGTCCCCTGCATTGGCAGGTGGATTCTTAACCACTGCGTCACCAGGGAAGTCCCAGATAGTCTCTTTATATCAAAGAATTAAAGCCCAAGAAGTATAGATCAACGTATCCATTGACAAAGCTAAAGCTAGAGTCAAAAGTTTTTATTCTTTCCTTGCAGCTTTACCACAACAGTGGTGGGAACGGGCTTTTATTGGTTATGTAGTCCCTTCTAATAGTGCACAATTACATTAACTCCAAGTTACTTAATTTATTTTTTATTTTTTATAAATTTGTTTATTTATTTATTTTATTTTTGACCATGTTGGGTCTTCATTGCTGCGTGTGGGCTTTCTCTAGTTGCGGCGAGCAGGGGCTACTCTTTCTTGTGGTGTGTGGGCTTTTCATTGTGGTGGCTTCTCTTGTTGCGGAGCATGGGCTCTAGAGCGCAGGCTCAGTAGCTGTGGCGCACGGGCTTAGTTGCTCCACAGCATGTGGAATCTTCCCGGACCAGGGCTCCAGCCCGTGTCCCCTGCATTGGCAGGCGGATTCTTAACCACTGCGCCACCAGGGAAGCCCCAAGTTAATTTATTTATTAATTTATTTTTTAAAAATATTTATTTATTTATTTAGGGTGCGTCGCGTCTTAGTTGCCACATGTGGGATCTTTAGTTGTGGCATGCGGACTTCTTAGTTGTGACATGCATGCGGGATCTAGTTCCCTGACCAGGGATCGAACCCGGGCTCCCTGCGTGGGGAGCGCTGAGTCTTAACCTACTGGACCATCAGGGAAGTCCCAACTCCAAGTTAATTTTTTGAAAAGTCCCGTATCTAAGCATAACTGAACCACGTTAGAGTGATTCATGGTAGTCATCTCTCTTAAAATCATAGGTACAGTCAAGTTGTATGCTTTAAGGGCACATTGTTGGGGGGCGGGGATTTCTTAAGGGATATTGGCTGTTGATTTTTTTTTTTAATAGGCTTTATTTTTTTTAGAGCAGATTTAGGTTCACAGCGAAATTGAGAGGAACATACAGAGATTTCCCATATACCCCCTGCTGCCCCATCCCTCCAGATAGCCTCCCCCATTATCAACATCCCCGACCAGAGTGTACCCTGTGTTACAATCGCTGAACCTACACTGACACATCATTACCAAGCAGAGTCTGTAGTTTACATTAGGGTTCACCCTTGGTGCTGTACATTCTTTGTGGTGGTGGTTTTCAGAAACACATTTGCTACTGGATTTAGATAACCTTTTTGTACTGATTCAAGGTTGATTGTGGTTATGACTTTCTAAGTCCTGATTAGCAAAGAAAGAGTGAATTCCTTGAGAAATTGATAAGTAATTCGCTTTAGCCTCCAGTTCAGTGACTTGCAAAATTCATTTTCTGTGAAAAATGAAGTCCGCAGGAGACTGGGAGTACCCAAAAGCCAACACATCTGCTGCTATTGCGTCAGCTAACGGCAGTGTTCCTGCCAAGCTTTCATTATTCGAATTTTGGCTAAAATCCTACAGATACATAATTCTCAAATAAATTCAGAGACTCTTTATTTGGTTTTTGTCATTTATTTATGAGGAAAGATGACCCATAGCTCAGTACTGACTGAGAACTCTTGTGTTACTGCTCCCTTACCACTTAACATTCCGAGACGGGACACTTGAGTGTCACGTAAGCTTCGCAGACAGGAACCACCCAGACATGTACATGTCACTTTTCACATGGGGATTCCCGTCTCTCACGTCTCTTTCCAGGGCTCCTGCTGTCTGGTGGAAGAGATGATTATCGAGCTCTCTGGAAGAGGGAGGGCTTTGTAATTCAATACTTAATGACTTGTGAAGTTATATAGAATATATACATTTTTATAGAATACTGAGTAAATGCTTCATATATATTATTAACAAATTATTGAAAAATTTAAAGATAAAAATTGTAGTACCTATGTAAACAAATTGATGTCCATAATCCTTGAGGTTTTTTTTTGACTAGTGGTTAATTTCATCTTAAAATTGTTATTTAGAATATGTATTTCTATTCCCTGAGCATTAAACTTAGTTAGTGGTAGACGTCAGGTTTTGAAATGACCACATACTTTTTTTTTTTATAATATATACTAAAGCCGCTTACTTTGTCTTATCTTGAATGATCAGTTTGTTTGACAACATTCTTATATCTTTAATTTGAAGGACAGAACTGGCCAAGATCATGCGTACCAGAGCGAAGGAAATTGAAGTGAAATTACTTCTCTTTGCTATTCAGAGAACGACTAACTTTGAGGGGTTTCTTGCAAAACGCTTCTCCGGGTGTACCCTGACAGATGGAACTCTGGTAAGACGGTCCTGAGGGAGACTGGGCCGGGAAATCAGTGGCCTGGGTGGGTGGGCTTCACTTCAGTCTTTCACACTGTGGTGGTTCCATCCATTGGCTCAAGTGCTTAATCCCCCATCCCAGGGATTTTGCTGAATTTGTGCAAATAGTCATACAGAATACTCTGTATGGATTTATTGTTTGTCTGTTATGCAGTACTTCATGTTCCTAGAATGTCCTGTCATCATTTTGTCTAAGGATAGGCCCCATTTTAAAGATTAGTAATTCTGTGAGTCATAGAGGCCTCACT
This sequence comes from Physeter macrocephalus, assembly GCF_002837175.3. Classification (NCBI taxonomy): domain Eukaryota; kingdom Metazoa; phylum Chordata; class Mammalia; order Artiodactyla; family Physeteridae; genus Physeter; species Physeter macrocephalus. The sequence continues at coordinate 17,588 of NW_021145903.1, read as the reverse complement.
TATTCAGTCACAAATACCTTATTACACTATCAACTCTTGAGTTTTATTACAATTAGGATATGTTTAGAGGAAATGTGCCAAGAAAGAGGTGAACTGCAGCCTTAAAAGCAGAAAACGTTGGCGATTTCTACAGTGTTCATCATTGAAGAATGGTTAAATAAAATATGGTAAATTCATGCTGTGGAATGGGTATAGCAGTTTGAAAGTGGTAGAATGGGGGATAGATCTAAATGTGCTGTCATAGAAAGAAAACCTCTCACATATATTAGGTGCAAAATGTAAGCTGCAGCCCAGTATATATGGTATAATTCCATTTGTGTGAGAAGCATGTTTATATATGTAAATAGGTAAGAAAAAGGTCTGGAAATGATAACAGTGGATGAATGTCTCTGGGGAAAGGAAATTGGAGTGAGACTAGGTAGAGGAGCAAAGAATTTTTTTTTTCATTTTATTCTGGTAATTTGTTTGAATTTTTCTTATACAAATGCATTTACATACTTTTTAAACTTTGCTTTTACATAGTCTAACAACGTTATTTTTCAATTTTTTTTAAATGAGGGAGATGGCCCAAACAGTGACTTCCAAAGTTTCTCCCCCTCCTCCTCCCCCTCCTCCTCCCCTCCTCCTCCCCTCCTCCCCCTCCTCCCCCTCCTCCCCCTCCTCCCCCT
>NW_021145903.1:12606-16855 GCF_002837175.3 Physeter macrocephalus | reverse complement strand
TATTAATTAATTTATTTATTTTTGCTGTGTTGGGTCTTCATTTCTGTGCGAGGGCTTTCTCTAGTTGTGGCAAGCGGGGGCCACTCTTCATCGCGGTGCGCGGGCCTCTCACTGTCGCGGCCTCTCTTGTTGCGGAGCACAGGCTCCAGATGCGCAGGCTCAGTAGTTGTGGCTCACGGGCCTAGTTGCTCCACGGCATGTGGGATCCTCCCAGACCAGGGCCCGAACCTGTGTCCCCTGCATTGGCAGGCAGATTCTCAACCACTGCGCCACCAGGGAAGCTATAATTGAAGTATAGTTGATTTACAGTGTTGTGTTAGCTTCAGGTGTACAGCAAAGTGATTCATTTATACATATATGTATTCTTTTTCAGATTCTTTTCCATTATAGCTTATTTCAAGATATTGAATATAGTTTTCTGTGCTATACAGTAGGTCCTTGTTGTTTATTTTATATATAGTAGTGTGTATCTGTTAATCCCGTATTCCTAATTTATCCCTCTCCCTCTCTTTCGCCTTTAGTAACCATAAGTTTATTTTCAATGTCTGTGAGTCTAAACTCTTCCTTCTAACAAACTATAATGCGGGATCCACACAGAATAAGAGCTCACAGCTTGGGAACCTCCACTGTGTATCTCACACTGTGCCAGGTGCGTTTGCCTGCAGTCCGTCACTTTGCCTCATCAACTGTAGGAAATATGCATTTGAAACTTACTCGAGGTCACACAGCTAATAGGCACATATAGAAAACTCTGAGCTATTGTGCTTGAAGCAGGGGCAAGGCAGAGATTGGGCCCAGAGTGCCTTTCTGTTGCTCACCCGTCACCTCTGATACTTCCTCTGGCCCCTACCCTGCCAGCCATAAAATCCTGGGACCTCACTGGAATCCCCTCTTTGCCGCCTCCCAAGACCTGCCCCAGGGTAGGCACGTAAGGAGCTGGTCCCTCAGGGCAGTGGGCTGAAGCGTGGTGATGGCAGCGCTTAGTTTTAAGGCAAGACCATAAAACCCTGTCTACTCAGGGCCACGCGTGACCTCATTAAAATAAAATGCGGGGAACCACAAAGCACTCTTTCCATACTTAACCAATAAAGCTATATACATATATACAGATATATGGACGCTCCTCTGCTTGTTAACCCATGTTCAAAATTGATTTCTTCTTATTAACAAGGAAAAAAAAACAGTACATGAGACAAATGAAAGTGCCCTTAAAGAAAATGCAAATCCCCAAAGGCAGCAGGTCACGCCGATGCTGGCGAAAGAAGCTTGTGTCTCTCCTGAGAAGTACTTGGTTGCCGTCAGCACCCACCTGACGTCCTTGTGCTGCTGAGTCTCTCCTCCCCGCCCGAGCTGTGCTTTTGGCCTGGTTTCCAGCAGAGGCTCGTGTGGCTCTGGTCCAGCCCTCCAGGGATCTGCCTGGGGACCAGGCGGTTTGAGCGATGAGCACAGGCCCCAGCTGGTGTGGCGCCTGCGTCACACGGCTCCCCGCCGGGCAGGGTGGGTGGTGCACAGGGGCGGGCTCCGGGAGCCGCTAGTCCGGCTCACTATTCAGGAAATGTGTCCCATGAAGAGTGCTTGAATGACAGCAGCCCTGAACACCTGTTTTGAGCCATTCCTCCCTTCCTTTGGCTTGGCCCATCTTCCTAGTGATTTTGGTCTTACATTTCGGGAGCTCTAATGTCGCAGGGGAACGAATGGCCGGCCCTGCAGTACCTGATGACCAGGAGACCTTGTAAACTCGGGGCTGTCCTGGGACACGTCAGGTCTCACCTGTGCTAGGAAATGCCCCAAAGGTCGAAAGAGCTAGAGTAATGTGGGCTGGGAAAGCCCCCTCTACACCAGGTGAGGCTACTGTGCAGGGTAACCACGCAGAGACCATGAAAACGACGCAGGAGCTGAATCTAAGTTTGCAAAGACAGCGCTTTTTCTGTGGAAAACTGGTATAGGAATGTCAAAGCAGCAGTTGGTCAGCTGTTAACCAACTTCTGTCCGAGGGAGGAGAGGGCTGGAGGTACCTGTTCTTTGGGGCAGCCCAGCCTCCACTCTCACCCGCTGCCAGGGCCGCAGCCTGCCATCTCCTGGGGGCCGCTGCGCTCTGTGGTGCTGCTTATGGCCACTAGGAACCCCTGGACCTTTCCCACCAACCCCTTCCTTTTTGGACTTCTGGTTTTGAAATTTTCTGGCATAATTGATTTACAGAGATGTCCTCTAGTTGCTCAGCTGTTGCTTGCCTCTCCTATAAAGTTTGCAGAGCGTTTCAGGTTTCAGATCCTTGGCCAGGAAATCCTGCTGAGCCAGGAGCTTTTCATTCATCCCTCCAGTTGGTCAGCTGTCTTCTGCACAGACTTCTCCAAGTCACTCAACGTCTTTAAGTCAGCTCTTCCCCCAGACCGTTCTTTGTCACAGTTATCGTGACCCGGTGATCATTCTGCATTTTCCAAGTCCTGACCATGGCTGCTCCATAGCCTGTGAGGATTTTCCCTTAAAGATTAGTTTCTAGAAAGGCAGCAGAACTCCTCTGGCCTCTTCCGCAAGGCAGGCCAGGCCTTGGAGGATTGGTTCACTGCAGCCCTGCCGTGGGGAGATGGGAACGCCACGCTTCTCGCTGTCGGTGACGTTCAGTCTGACCCCGGTCCTGCCAGCACCGTGCTGTGGGCAGCTGGGGCCACACCTTCATCAGTAGCCTGTAAGCCTCAGCATCAGGGGCCCGATGGATTTAGTCACGACCACGGACCATACTCCCAACAGACGGTGTCGGGAAGAGGCTGGCCTGGCCTGGGCCAGGAGGGCCACCTGGCCTGATGGCCACGCTAGCTGCTGGATACCCCACCTGAAGACTGGCTGCTCCTTGTCTCCTTACCTCCTCCCCGTCGTGCCTTGATCCCAGGATATACCTTCTGGAAAATCTTCTGTGGTCACCATTTTGTTTCAGGGTATCAGAACTACAAAATGAACCAGAGTATATCATAATACCCTTTAACATAGGCCAAATTTCATAGAAAGTTAGCAAATTCCTTGGAAGATTATAGAGCAGATAAGAAGTCAGCCAAGGAGCCAAGTTGACCAGAGACCCTCCCAGGCCTGTGCCCTTCCCCCTCTTCACTTTATCACTCAGGTCCTTTTAAGCCCCTTGGTGACTGATTGACAGTCAAACAATGAGGGTGAGCTTGAGAGGGGACAGGCTCACCTGCAAAGCCCTTCCTAACTGATCCATGCGATGCATCATCTTTTGCTCTTTTTTTGACAGATGCGATTTGACATCTGTTAGAAATCTGGACTGAAAGAGCCTTAAGGACAGGGCTTGTTTCGCTTTTTACTATTCCAGCCCCAGCAAGCTTATAACACCCTGTGCTGTAACTGTTACTGGAAGAGGGGAGCTGCCAAGCCTTCTAGCTAATTGCCTAAACTCCTGACCCTTTAGGAGGGATTTAAAATAGTCTGTAAATTAAGGGACTTCCCTGGCAGTCCAGTGGTTAGGGCTCCGCACTTCCATTGCAGGGAGCACGGGTTCGATCCCTGGTTGGGGAACTAAGATCCACGTGCTGCTCTGCACGGCCAAGAAAAAAAAAAAAAAAAGTCTGTAAATTAAAATGCCTTAAAATTAAAAGCAAATGTCTAGGTATGATTTAACTATGCCCACATGCATTATTAGGGACTCGACGATTAGATTTAAGGTTAAACATTATATTCAGCCTCTATGAAAGCACTGAAGTGAAAATCACCTTAAAATGGTGAATTTTATGTTAATTATATCACAATTTTAAAATACCAAGGGTTTTAGAAAATATTGTCTGAATTTAGTTATAAATCATCTTCACGTTTCAGGTAATTTGTTTACCAAAAAGAGAGACGAGGGCTTCCCTGGTGGCGCAGTGGTTGAGAGCCCCACTGCCGATGCAGGGGGACACGGGTTCGTGCCCCGGTCCGGGAAGATCCCACGTGCCGCGGAGCGGCTGGGCCCGTGAGCCATGGCCGCTGAGCCTGCGCGTCCGGAGCCTGTGCTCCGCAACGGGAGAGGCCACAACAGTGAGAGGCCCGCGTACTGCAAAAAAAAAAAAAAGACAGGAAGAGAGTAATACATGCTTGTTAAAGCTCAAATAAATTTTAAAAGAACAATCTCTTCTTTCTCAATTACTCTAAATCCCTCTCCCCAGAGATGTGCAGCGTTTAACAACCTGGGGTATAATTTGAGACTCTTCCAAGCATACACGTACACGCGTGCACACACACACACACACACACACACACA